>NC_069504.1:782878458-783150061 GCF_027579735.1 Bombina bombina | reverse complement strand
CCACAAAATTTGGAAAAAATATATCTGTTGGTGTGAATCTAAAGGATTCCCTTGGGACAAGGTTAAGATTCCTAGGATTCTATCCTTCCTTCAAGAAGGATTGGAAAAGGATTATCTGCAAGTTCCCTGAAGGGACAGATTTCTGCCTTGTCGGTATTACTTCACAAAAAGCTGGCAGCTGTGCCAGATGTTCAAGCCTTTGTTCAGGCTCTGGTTAGAATCAAGCCTGTTTACAAACCTTTGACTCCTCCTTGGAGTCTCAATTTAGTTCTTTCAGTTCTTCAGGGGGTTCCGTTTGAACCCTTACATTCCGTTGATATTAAGTTATTATCTTGGAAAGTTTTGTTTTTAGTTGCGATTTCTTCTGCTAGAAGAGTCTCAGAATTATCTGCTTTGCAGTGTTCTCCTCCTTATCTGGTGTTCCATGCAGATAAGGTGGTTTTACGTACTAAACCTGGTTTTCTTCCAAAAGTTGTTTCTAACAAAAACATTAACCAGGAGATTATCGTACCTTCTCTGTGTCCAAAACCAGTTTCAAAGAAGGAACGTTTGTTGCACAATTTGGATGTTGTTCGCGCTCTAAAATTCTATTTAGATGCTACAAAGGATTTTAGACAAACATCTTCCTTGTTTGTTGTTTATTCAGGTAAAAGGAGAGGTCAAAAAGCAACTTCTACCTCTCTCTCTTTTTGGATTAAAAGCATCATCAGATTGGCTTACGAGACTGCCGGACGGCAGCCTCCCGAAAGAATCACAGCTCATTCCACTAGGGCTGTGGCTTCCACATGGGCCTTCAAGAACGAGGCTTCTGTTGATCAGATATGTAGGGCAGCGACTTGGTCTTCACTGCACACTTTTACCAAATTTTACAAGTTTGATACTTTTGCTTCTTCTGAGGCTATTTTGGGAGAAAGGTTTTGCAAGCCGTGGTGCCTTCCATTTAGGTGACCTGATTTGCTCCCTCCCTTCATCCGTGTCCTAAAGCTTTGGTATTGGTTCCCACAAGTAAGGATGACGCCGTGGACCGGACACACCTATGTTGGAGAAAACAGAATTTATGTTTACCTGATAAATTTATTTCTCCAAAGGTGTGTCCGGTCCACGGCCCGCCCTGGTTTTTTTAATCAGGTCTGATATTTTATTTTCTTTAACTACAGTCACCACGGTACCATATGGTTTCTCCTATGCAAATATTCCTCCTTAACGTCGGTCGAATGACTGGGGTAGGCGGAGCCTAGGAGGGATCATGTGACCAGCTTTGCTGGGCTCTTTGCCATTTCCTGTTGGGGAAGAGAATATCCCACAAGTAAGGATGACGCCGTGGACCGGACACACCGTTGGAGAAAGAAATTTATCAGGTAAACATAAATTCTGTTTTTTCGCCGCTAACTTAGCTAATTGTAAAGCGGCATCTGTGATAAAAGAATTAGCCAGCTTTAGGGCATGAATTCTATCCATGACTTCGTCAGATGAAGTCTCCCTCTGGAGCGACTCCTCCAGCGCCTCAAACCAAAAAGCCGCTGCAGTAGTTACAGGAATAATGCAGGCAATCGGTTGAAGAAGGAAACCTTGTTGAACAAATATTTTCTTTAGTAAACCTAATTTTTTATCCATAGGATCTTTGAAAGCACAACTGTCTTCTATTGGTATGGTTGTGCGCTAGTGTTGAAACTGCTCCCTCTACCTTAGGGACCGTCTGGCACGCGTGCCGCCTGGGGTCAGTTATGGGGAACATTTTCTTAAAGATAGGGAGGGAACAAAAGGTACACCTGGTCTCTCCCACTCCCTAGTTACAATATCCGCCACCCTTTTCGGGATCGGAAACGCATCAGTGTATACTGGGACTTCTAGAAACTTGCCCATTTTACACAATTTTTCTGGGACCACCATGGGGTTGCAATCATCCAGCGTAGCTAAAACCTCCTTAAGCAGTACGCGGAGGTGTTCCAGCTTAAATTTAAACGCTAAGGAATCTGATTCCGCCCGCTGAGAAACCTTTCCTGTGTCAGAAATTTCTCCCTCACTGCCACTTCAGAGTGTTGTGAAGGTACAACAGATAAATCATCCAAAGCTTCTGATTGCTCATCCTCTGTTCTTAAAACTGAGCTATCACGCTTTTTAGGAAAAACTGGCAGTTTGGAAAGAAAAGCCGCATGGGAATTATCCATGACTGCTGCTAATTGTTGTAATGTAATGGGGGCCAATGCGCTAGAGGTACTAGGCATCGCTTGCGCTGGCGTAACTGGTGTCGACACATGGGGAGAGGAAGGTGGACTATCATTACCTTCCGTTAAAGAATCATCTTGTGCAACATTTGTAAGCGTCACTGCATGGTCTTTAAAATGCTTAGATACCTTAGCACACTTTAAACCCAAATGTAAAGGGGGTTCCGCCATGGCTATTAAACACACAGAACAACGTCTATCTGAAGGCTCTGACATGTTAAACAGACTTAGACAGCACTCAAATACAGAAAAATACAATTTTAGAAAAAAACAGTACTGTGCCTTTAAATAATAAAAAGCGCACACTTTTTTACTAAATCTCAAAAAAATAACCCAATAGTAATGAAATTTTCACCATATGATCCTAATGCTTTGAAATGATTGCACAGTGAATTTCAAGTCAATTAACCCCTTAATGGCCAAACCGGAGCAAAGTAAAGCTGGCAACCGGTTAGCAAACTACAGCACCATGCCACAGCAATCTGCTGTGGCCCTACCTTCCTTGGGGATTAGTTTTGATCGAAAATAAACCTCTATGAAGTCCTCAAGTAATCTTTGGACCCTCCACGTGAAGCTGCATGAAGCTGTCTGCAATAACTGCGCAATTGAGGCGCAAAATTTAGGCCCCCTCCCTCTCCACTCTGGAGTTGTGGGGCCTTCACAAGCCTAAATAGGTGTCTAAATATATGCCATGTGGAATAAACCCCATAAAACGTTCCAAATGTAATAAAAACTTGTAAAAAGATCAGATTTTTGTTATAAAATAATCGATTGCCCCTTAACAGTGTCCACCAGTGTTTTGAGCCCTTTTAAATAAGCCTTCCTTCTATACTAAGTCTCAGAATATGGCTTACCTTCCCCACATGGGGATTCTTGTCAGTCTTCTAGCATTACTAAGTCTTGACTAGAAAAAAAAATGACTGAACATACCTTATAGCAGTTAAGCCTGCAAACTGTTCCCCCCAACTGAAGTTTTCTGGTACTCCCCAGTCCTGTGTGGGAACAGCAATGGATTTTAGTTACAACATGCTAAAATAGTTTTCCTCTCAGCAGAAATATTCATCACTTTCTGCCACAGAGTAAATAGTACAAACCGGCACTATTTTAAAAATAACAAACTCTTGATTGAAGAAATAAAAACTACAAATCTAACACCACATTCACTTTCCCCTCCCGTGGAGATGCTACTTGTTAGAGCGGCAAAGAGAATGACTGGGGAGGGGGGCAGAGCCTGAGGGGGAGCTATATGGACAGCTCTGCTGCGTGCTCTCTTTGCCACTTCCTGTAGGGAATGAGAATATCCCACAAGTAAGGATGAATCCGTGGACTGGATACACCTTGTAAGAGAAATTAAACACACTTTAAAAAAACAAACAAAAAAAAAAACAATCCTTTTTTGTTAGTGTAAACAGACTGCCGATCCTTCTGCTTCTCCGACTGTATTTTGCAAATAGATGACAATTCCGGCTTTCTCCAATTGCTGCTTGCCCCCGCTGGTGTACAGCTTGTGGGGCACGCAACAATTGGAGGAAGCTTTGCATACAGTTGGAGAAGCAGGGGAAGGATCAGCGGTCTGTTTACCATAACGAAAAGTTAATTATTTAAAAAACAAAGCATGTTTGTAAAGTTGTTAATGAATTAAAGTGCCCCTGTTTTTTAGAGTATTGTTAGATACTGGGCTTTAAAGGGACAGTCAACACTAGAATTTTAATTATTTAAAAAGATAGATAATCCCTTTATTACCTATTCCCCAGTTTTGCATAACTAACACTGTTATATTAATATTCTTTTTACCTCTGTTATTACCTTGTATTTAAGCCTCTGCAGACTACCCTCTTATTTCATTTATTTTGACAGACTTGCATTTTACCTAATCAGTGTGGGCTCCTAGGCAACTCCACAGACGTGAACACAATGTTATCTATATGGCATACATAAACTAATGCCCTCTAGTAGTGAAAAAAATTCAAAATGCATTCAGGTAAGAGGGGGGCCTTCAAAGGCTATGAAATTAGCATATGAGCCTACCTAGGTTTAGCTTTCAACTAAGAATACTAAGAGAACAAAGCAAAATTGATGATACAAATAAATTGAAAAGTTGTTTAAAATTACATCCCCTGTCTGAATCACAAAAGTTTTAATTTTGACTTAACCGTTTTATGGATTGTAGAAATTTGGCCACCTCTACATTTTTAGTTTCTTTTTGTAAAGGTGTTGTGGGAGCTATATGGCGTACTAGTGCAGTATGAATAAATGTGTTAAAATAATGCATTCTTAGTCTTTTTAATTTCATGCAATACTGGCATAGAGTGCATGTGTACACATGCTAATAGGCCACACCAAGGAACTAGGATGGTGTTTAAGTTTGATATGGCTCTTTTTAAAATCCTCTAACCTCCCACCATAAAACTCACAGGGGCATTAGACCTCATTTTGGAAAGCCTTCCTCTAAGTGATGTCTACTTTTAGTAATGCCATTCATTTTTACAGTAATTTTTTTTTTTTTGTGGTTGTCCTCTAAAAGTGACAATATCACTTCAATTTGACATTAGAATGGTGCAAGTGTTCCCTCTTTTTAAAGATAACTACTTGGATGAGAGAGCGGAAAGACTTATCAGGTAATCATGACGACAATTGAACTACAGGGATATAAAACATTACAAGGTTGATGTATTCCATTGTTTGCCCCTCCCCTCTTTACAATATGTAGAGGGCAATAAGGCTCCTTATTTGAATGCTGCATTTCACCTTTTTCAAATGACTAGTCCAGTGTCAGTCCAGTAGCCTGATAATTGTCATAATCAAGAGGCTCTTAAAAAGACCATCACTTAACCCCCGCCCCCCCTTAATAGAAGTAAATCCCTTACTTGAAAAGTCTAGATATAATGTCCTTATTAAGATAACCACTTGATGGTTATGATTACCTGACACTAGTAACATGTTTTTTTTTTTTTTTGTGTGCCTGTTGACATCAGGGTTCAGATCCTTATTCTACAAATCGCTGGTTTTAAAACCGGTCCTCATGCCTCCCTAACAGGCTGTTTTTCAGGGTTGCCTTGGGTGAGAACAGGTAAAACAATGTTTACTAATGAGCTGATTATTGCACCTGTGCTCCAGTTCATATATCCTCAAAATCTGTCCTATTAGGAAGGCCTGAAGACCGGTTTTAAAACCCAGTGCCTTATCCTGAAAAGTGAGTAATTTTGATTTAGACTGTACCTTTAATGAGTTACCACCTCCCTTTATGAAATCATATAATTTTTTGTTTATTAGGCATTTTCTTATAGTTTTTTAGTTAGTAGGCAGGGGGGATTTGACTTTTTAAATCCATGTTTTAAATCAGTTATGATTTAACCCCTTCACCACCTTGAATTCCGGAGAAAAACGTACCCAAAATACCAGTACATATTTTGAGTTTTTGGTATCTAACGAATCAAACCTTCTAAACGTCACAATAGAGGGGTGTAAGCATGAAGGGGTTAATGGCACACAGCTCTGGTTCCCTTATCCTTGCAACTCTGCAAAAGGACCTTAAAAGGGAATACCACATTAGACCCCAAATCTTGTCCACACTGCTCTAACAATTTCCCTGCTGCCACCACCAAAACTTTTTAAATTAACGGGTAGTTTTGGGGAACCCCTAAAATCTCACACTATTTAACAATTGGGTAACGTGCCTTTAACTTTGTCTCAACAGGAGTGTGAATTTTGGATATTAGAGCCCAAAAGACAATGAGATTTTCTACGTGTTGAATAACAAAATATCAATACAGGTTACACAGTGCAAAATTATAAAGACATTCAAAATAACATACAAGTGCAAAGCTACAGTTATTTAAAAAGAAAATGGGACATGAAAAGAATTACACACAATATCTAACTTATTACCAAGTTCCTTTAGATATGTGGAGAATGCCGGTCCTGATGTTAGTGGTCTGGTCCACAGGGCAGTTCTGCTCAAAAAGTCTCTCTGCTACATATTTAAACCAAACTTTCTTTGTCCTGTCAAAGACAACGCCCTGGTCATAATTTAAGAGTCCAGCCAATGCAAAGAATTCTTAGCTCCCACTATCAGTCTGAAAGGGGAGGAGCATCCTGCATTCCTACACACAGTTACACAAAAAACACTAGTCTAAGGAGTGGGGGGGGGGAGAAGGGGGGTCTCAGCTCACAGCCTTTCTGAAAGCAGATTTAACACAGAAAAAGGCAATTCACATTAACCTTTTCCAGGCCGAGGACACAATACCACCTCTGCCGTGTAGCCAATCCATGTATCAACTACTCCACATGATTGTGTCATGACAGTATCCCCTATCAAAAAGTGTGTATGTGTAAAGCTTGATGTATGATCATAAATCCCCTCAATGGGCGGAGTCACTGCATCAAACATATATAGCATACACTGTAATTACCCCATCTTCACTATCTCCTCCTCCTGGGCCGGTCTAAGGGGGGCAAAGCCCCCCTTGTAAACCTCATTCCCCAAGGTTCACTTGGGGTGGATGTCCAAGGATCGGGGGTCGCCTTCCTTTAACCCTTAACCCCCCCCCCCCAGGCAGAGGCAAAAGAAAGTGTAGATGGGGGAATTAATGTAGATCGGGCATTAACCAAAGCTGTGTGTATGTATATAAAAAATTATTTCATGTAATTGGTAAGAGTCCATGAGCTAGTGACGTATGGGATATACATTCCTACCAGGAGGGGGCAAAGTTTTCCAAACCTCAATACCTATAAATACACCTCCCACCACACATACTAAAGTTTTTCAAACTTTGCCTCCTATGGAGGTGGTGAAGTGTTGGATTTTTATGATTCTTCTATGATAAGCGCTTCTAAGCATTCTGAAGCCCAATTCCTCTGAGTACAGTGTTTGTCAGAGGGATGTGAAGAGAGTATTGCCTGTTGATTTTGATGGTTTAACTCATGGGAAATCTTTTCAAGTGCTCTGTTATCGGTCGTAGGGATTCATCTCCTACCTCCCTTTTCAGATAGACGATATACTCTTATACCATTACCTTTGCTGATAGTTTTCAGTACTAGTTTGGCTGTCTGCGATATGTGAATGGGTGTCTTCGGTAAGTATGTATCATTTATTTATTTATTTTTAAATAATTTTTATTGAGGTAATAAGTAATAACAATAGAACAAACAATATGTCCAGGCACGGATCAGAAATAAGATGCACTATTACATTTCTCATACAAGAAATAAATGTGGTTTAAACCATTGGTGCACCACTAAAGTAGTTCTCACAATATTTAACCCATAAAGGTGTCGTACATACATATAAATAATAGTAGAACAGTTAAGTGTTATAATACCACTTCTGCCACGATGAAGAGAAAAGGTAAAATATGATATAAGAAACACAGGTAACTGGAGCATATATCAATGGGACCTCGATTTTTCTATTATTCAACTAATGAACCCTATCTCGAGATAAGAAATGTTTTATAAACTATAAATGATAGGAGGTAGGCCATTGGCTTTTAACCGACCTCTCAGAGGTCTAAGTGTGTGGGGGGAGGGAATGCAGCGGGCAAGAGCCGCTCGTAATGAGGGGAAATGGAGGGCGGAGCCTATTGGTATACTGGGAAAACAAAGACTACAGGGCAAATGATCTTAATAGTTGTAGGGGCACTACTCCAACATCAGGAAGATGGTCGTACATACAAGTTGACCCACATATCATATCATATATATCTTAAACTGAGCGCTATTATATAGAGAGGGGTCATAGTTAAATAGAAAGCAGCTGAATCGTAATCCAACACGTAATATAAGTAAATTAGCTTTCTATAAAATAAATAAGAGTAGCACTCAACAACATTAGGTGGAAGGGGGGGACATTAACATGTATGAAACATAAGGGACTTTTCTCCTAGGGAAATGCCAGCTATAGGCGATGGGGGAAAAAGGAGTAGGGGTATGACCCGCAGGCAACCAGTACCGGCGGGAAAAGCAGGAGAGGGGCCCGACAGACATATAGTTTGTACCAATAATAAATTCAACGTAGGTAATATCATTTCCTAGGAACATAAATATAATAAAGCTTACAATGTAACTCTTGCATGTATCCTTGGTATATTGCTTAAAGTTTCAAATATATTGGATCTGCTTGGAATTGGGCAGTGTATAGTACCAAACCCGCCACTTCAGTGGTGTTGTGAGAGAACGAAGAAACACTAGTAAGTCTTAACTTAAGAGGCACTGAAATAGTACTAAAAGCTTACGGGTCGTCTGGGAGCTTATTATGTGAAGTCTATGTGTAATTCTGAGCTCATGTTGATATATGGGATAAAAAGCTATCTCAGCATCTCTCTGCAGTTGGTTGTGACTAGTCTGACTAGGACATTGTAGCGGACCTGGCACTACACATAAGCTGTATCTTTATACTAGAGACTCTGAATGATACTTGATGCATTACACAAGCTGACCCTATATACTCGCGGCATTATATTATACTAGTTACTACTCTATACACAGACTGAACTTATTAACTAGAGACGCTGTATCAGATTTGCTACCACAGACAATTGACACTCATATACTAGGGGGCCCCGTACTAAACTTGAAATTATACCTAAGCTTTAGCTAAAGCTATACCTATATGTTAGAGATCTCATATTAGCCTTGATACTACATGCAGGCTGAACTTATATACTAGAGGGCACTGCACTAGATCTGATACTATATACAATTCAGCAGTAGCAGGCTAACCAAAAATGTAAAATAACATGCCGTGGAAGGCTGCACATCATACGTTTGGATACACAAATATGTAGATTCATTTAGGCCCTGCGTGAGACTCAATACCATGCACAAACTGTGCCTATATCTGAGCAAACACATAGTGGAGCATCTCATGCATAAATAGTATCAGTGGGTATAAACAATTTTAACAATTCCTTTGTACTTGGCTAAAAGCCTCAAAACAGATACAAACATATTAAGAGAACATGTGATGTTAGACTAATATTAAAAAAAAAAAAAAAAAAGAAAACATAACAAGCAGACCCTGAGAAAATTTGTTAATGATAAAGGACATAGTATAGTTCCCCAATATTCAGAGCAGTGACTCGTCATCTGGAGAGGAGTTCATTGTAAAATGGAGACCTAGTATATTTCAATGGTAGGGTAATGTGGGTGAACAGCATTAATAAACATAACCCACCACTAAGCAATCCCCTTGTTATAGTCATGAGAGATTATTTTATGGGTATACTCAGGGCTGAATGTAATTCACATGTGCTTGTCTATGCATATATACCTTAATAGTGAGTATAATATGTTACAAGGAGCAGCAGGCAACCCTCTTAAGTCATATTATAAAATTAAAGTAAGAGCCAATTGCAACAGGCAACAATAAGAACATAAACCCTCATCTACAACTGAATAGTAAGCAACAGAGTTATCACATTAACATTTTGGGGAGGGGATAAGAAGTCATTTCAAGCCATATCCTAACGGAATATCAAAGTAAAGGAACTTGGAAAAAAGTCCAGTATGTAAGGGAGTCCCACAAGTATTAACACAGTAGTTATGAAGTCTGTCATAAACAAGCATGAGTAGATTTCTTGAGATATTGGGGCTGCTATCAAAAATTTACCCCACCCCAGACCTGAGTCTCTTCAGTACTTGAATCAGTATAAAAGTGAACCAAAATACAAATTTGTTAAACCAAGCTATGCAGCTCTATACTATTATGAGGACCCAGCCCGATCATCATATAAAAACAGCATAACACATATAAACAGATATTAGCACATAGTAATAATGAGGATACACTTCAGGCTGTTAGCAGTCATAAATAAGTTCCAATGTCCTCTATAATTTAACCGTATGAATTTGTGTAATACTTTCCTCAGAAGATGCATTACTACAGAGCGTTGCTCTGACTAGCCGACCCCACTCTGCCAATATGGTTATAGATATGTCTCAGGAAAATAACGCCGCTAGCAAAGCGATACATCTGCGAGAGGGAGTAATGGAGATGCCACCCCTGTGTATCAGGTCGATCTACAGTCTGAGCGTTTCTCTCCCACCCGACAGCAGCATGCACGCTGCCCAGAGCCTGTGTACCAGCTGTATAGGTAGGATGTGTCCGTAGATTTATCTCATGCGTCCGGACCTTACTGTGTGAGGGAGATAGTAGCGTGGGCTCCATACTTTGACACCCGGTCAGAACTTCTCGGTCTAGCGCCAGAGGCAGACAGTGCTCCTCTCTAGCGATGCGGTAAGGCTTGGGATCAGGGGAGTGTCTCATCTTCACACTCTGCGGGGACCTTCCCGGTATTGTAGAAGTTACTATGCAGTCAATAAGGAGTGGATCATAGTGGTCTAACGAAACATCTCCCGAGTCTTCAGAACAAATGCTCAGGAGAGGGGGCTGATGAAGCTTCACGGGTGGGTGCTCCGTAGATGGTTCTGTTTGCATGACTCTGGACTCTTTGCTAGGTGGTGCATTGCTGGTTTCTCCCCTAAATGCTGATGCCAGAGTAGCCGATAAATCATAAAAACAGATTGCCATCTGCCGGTCCAAGCCTTGCAATAAGGCATATAGCAACTCATGAGCCTCATCCATACCGCAGAGGGTTTTGTGTAGTAGGGAGGGAGGGCCTAGTTGTTTTGCTGCCCGTGTCGCAGCATTTTTCCACCATTAGGAATCGCTAATCTTCAGGTTAGCCACTTATTTCGACTTAGGCAGGGTATCTATGCGTTAAGAACTAGTTAGTTGTCGACCCCTTATAAAATTAGTGTGATCTTTGCTGAAAATAACTACTTTTTTTTGAAGCTTAAGCCTAGGAGCTCGTGAGATGCACGTCTGGCTGTCTATCCCGGCTGTTGGCTCCGCCCCCCTGTATCATTATTTAAGACACTGTCAGCTATGGTTTTTGCGCTTTATGTATTGATATAAAGTTTTAAATATATGTATTTACTTATGTTTGCAATGAGTCAGGTCTATGTGTATTTCCCTTTGCAGTATTAACAGTTTCAGTATGAGATTCATGTTTTAGGAAGTTATTTTCTTACCTGGGGTTTAGTGTTTTTTTTTTCTCACAATTTGACTTGTTTTCCAAAATGCTATTTATTGCGTTATTTTTGGTGCAAAAAATTTTTTTGCCGCAAATTTGCATTGATAGTGTCACAAGTTTCGTCATCTTCTGCGTCTTTATTGACGTTAGGTTGTTTCACGCAAAGTCACGCTTGTTATGACGAGAGTTGCATCATTTCCAGATGTTGATTTGCACCAACATTTTTTTCACTTTGTCATGCGTCATACTTGGCACCATTTTTTTTTTATTTTTTTTATTTTGGGGACCAAGGGGCTCATTTTTGGGGCCTAAGGGGTTAATCATCCATTTTCAAGTGGGTGCAATGCTGCTTTAGTCCCTTATTAACACTGTAAAAATTTCAAAGATTTTACTGTATTTTTTCACTGTTTTGCAGTTTGTTAGTTTTTTCTCTCTTAAAGGCACAGTAACGTTTTTGTTTAATTGCTGTTTCACCTTTATTAAAGTGTTTTCCAAGCTTGCTTGTCTCATTACTAGTCTGTTAAACATGTCTGACATAGAGGAAACTCCTTGTTCAATATGTTTGGAAGCCATTGTGGAACCCCCTCTTAGAATGTGTACCAAATGTACTGAAATTTCTATAAAGACCATATTATGGCGCTTAAAGATTTATCTCCAGGGGATTCTCTGACTGAAAAAGGGAGATTATGCCATCTAACTCTCCCCATGTGTCAACCTATAACTCCCGCTCAAGTGACGCCAAGTACATCTAGCGCGTCTAATTCTTTTACCTTACAGGACATGGCGGCAGTTTTGAATGCTACCCTCACAGAGGTATTCTCCAAACTGCCAGGGCTACAAGGAAAGCGAGACAGCTCTGGGGCTAGAATTAATACAGAGCTTTCTGACGCTTTATTGCCTGTGTCCAATATACCCTCACAATGCTCAGAAGCCGAAGCAGGTGAGCTTCTATCTGTGTGTGACATTTCAGACTCGGAAGGCGTTACTTCAGTCTGATTCTGAGATGATAGTGTTTAAATTTAAGCTTGAACACCTCCGCTTATTGCTAAAGGAGGTTTTAGCGACTGGATGACTGTGACCCCATTGTGGTTCCAGAGAAATTGTGTAAAATGGACAAATACTTTGCAGTACCTGTTTACACTGATGTTTTTCCAGTCCCTAAGAGGTTTTTGGAAATTATTACTAAGGAATGGGATAGACCAGGTGTGCCGTTCTCTCCCCCTCCTGCTTTTAAAAAGATGTTTCCCATAGATGCCACCATACGGGACTTGTGGCAGACGGTCCCTAAGGTGGAGGGAGCAGTCTCTACCCTAGCTAAGCGTACAACTATCCCCGTCGACAGTTGTGCTTTCCTAGATCCTATGGATAAAAAATTGGAGGGTCTCCTTAAGAAAATTTTTATACATCAAGGTTTTATTCTCCAGCCTCTTGCATGCATTGCCCCAGTTACTGCTGCAGCGACTTTTTGGTTTGAGTCTCTTGAGGATTCTCTACAGGTGGAGACCCCGTTAGACGATATTCTAGACAGGATTAAAGCTCTTAAATTGGCTAACTCCTTTATTTCTGACGCCATTTTTCATTTAGCCAAGCTAACGTCTAAGAATTCAGGTTTTGCCATTTTGGCACGTAGGGCGCTATGGCTTAACTCCTGGTCAGCAGACGTTACTTCAAAATCTAAGCTTCTTAACATCCCCTTCAAGGGACAGACCCTATTCGGGCCCGGTCTGAAGGAGATCATTTCTGATGTTACCGGAGGAAAAGGTCACGCCCTTCCTCAGGATAGATCCAATAAATTAAGGACCAAACAGAATAATTTCCGTTCCTTTCGAAACTTCAAGAGTGGCGCAGCTTCAGTTCCCCCTAATGCAAAATAAGAGGGAAATTTCGTCCAGTCCAAACCAGTCTGGAGACCTAACCAGGCTTGGAACAAAGGGAAGCAGGCCAAGAAACCTGCGGCTGCCTCTTAGACAGCATGAAGGAGTAGCCCCCAATCCGGGACCGGATCTAGTGGGGGGCAGACTCTCTTCGCCCAGGCTTGGGCAAGAGACGTCCAGGATCCCTGGGCATTCGAGATTGTTTCCCAGGGGTATCTTCTGGACTTCAAAGCTTCATCTCCATGTGTAAACCAGATAGAGAGGCATTTTTACGTTGTGTTCAAGACCTGCTGGTTATGGGAGTGATCCACCCAGTTCCAAGGGAGGAACAGAGGCAGGGCTTCTATTCAAATCTGTTTATAGTTCCCAAAAGAGGAAACTTTCAGACCAATCTTGGATCTCAAGATCCTAAACAAATTTCTCAGGGTCCCATCCTTCAAGATGGAGACTATCCGAACCATCCTCCCTATGATCCAGGAGGGTCAATATGACTACCGTGGACTTAAAGGATGCTTATCTCCACATTCCAATTCACAGAGATCACCATCAGTTCCTCAGGTTCGCCTTCTTAGACAGGCATTACCAGTTTGTGGCTCTTCCCTTCAGGTTAGCCACGGCACCAAGAATCTTTACGAAGGTTCTAGGGTCCCTTCTGGCGGTTCTAAGGCCACGGGGCATAGCGGTGGCTCCTTACCTAGACGACATTCTGATACAGGCGTCGTCTTTTCAAATCGCCAAGTCCCATACGGACATTGTTCTGGCCTTTCTGAGGTCTCACGGGTGGAAGGTGAACGAAGGAAAGAGTTCTCTCTCCCCTCTCACAAGAGTTCCCTTCCTAGGAACACTGATAGATTCAGTATAAATAAAAAAAAGTCTGATAGAGGTCAGGTTATCAAAGCTTCTAACTTCCTGCCGTTCTCTTCATTCCACTTCTCGGCCTTCAGTGGCCCAGTGTATGGAAGTAATCGGCCTAATGGTAGCGGCAATGGACATAGTTCCTTTTGCCCGCCTACATCTCAGACCACTGCAGCTTTGCATGCTCAATCAGTGGAATGGGGATTACACAGATTTGTCCCCTCTGCTAAATCTGAATCAAGAGACCAGGGATTCTCTTCTCTGGTGGTTCTCTCGGGTCCATCTGTCCAGGGGAATGAGTTTCCGCAGGCCAGAGTGGACTATAGTCATGACAGATTCCAGCCTTCTGGGCTGGGGCGCAGTCTGGAACTCCCTGATGGCTCAGGGTTCGTGGACTCAGGAGGAAGCCCTCCTTCCGATAAACATTCTGGAACTGAGAGCGATAGTCAATGCTCTTATGGCTTGGCCTCCACTAGCTGCGGTCAGGTTCATCAGATTTCAGTCGGACAATATCACGACTGTAGCCTATATCAACCATCAGGGGGGGACAAGAAGCCCCCTGGCAATGTTGGAGGTTTCAAAGATAATTCTATGGGCAGAGGTTCACTCTTGCCATCTCTCAGCTATCCATATCCCAGGAGTAGAGAACAGGGAGGTGGATTTTCTAAGTCGGCAGACTTCTCATCCGGGGGTGTGGGAGCTCCATCCGGAAGTGTTTTCCCAGCTGATTCAACTATGGGGCAAACCAGAAGTGGATCTGATGGCGTCTCGTCGGAACGCCAAGCTTCCTTGTTACGGGTCCAGGTGAAGGGATCCCCAGGCAGCGCTGATAGATGCTCTAGCAATGCCCTGGTCCTTCAGCCTGGCTTATGTGTTCCCACCATTTCCTCCCTCGTCTGATTGCCAAGATCAAGCAGGAGAGAGCTTCAGTGATTTTGATAGCACCTGCGTGGCCACGCAGGACTTGGTATGCAGATCTGGTGGACATGTCATCCCCTCCACCATGGACTCTGCCGCTGAGGCAGGACCTTCTACTCCAAGGTCCATTCAACCATCCAAATCTAATTTCTCTGCGGCTGACTGCTTGGAGATTGAACGCTTGATTTTATCAAAGCGTAGTTTCTCCGAGTCAGTCATTGATACCCTGATTCAGGCTCGAAAGCCTGTCACCAGGAAAATGTATCATAAGATATGGTGTAAATATCTTCATTGGTGTGAATCCAAGGGTTACTCATGGAGTAAGGTCAGGATTCCTAGGATGATATTCTTTCTCCAAGAAGGATTGGAGAAGGGATTGTCAGCTAGTTCCTTAAAGGGACAGATTTCTGCTCTGTCCTTCTGCACAAGCGTCTGGCAGATGTTCCAGGCGTTTTGTCAGGCTTTAGTTTGAATCAAGCCTGTGTTTAAACCTGTTGTTCTGCCATGGAGTTTAAATTTAGTTCTTAAAGTTCTTCAAGGGGTTCCGTTTGACCCTCTGCATTCCATAGATATCAAGCTTTTATCTTTGAAAGTTCTGTTTTTGGTAGCTATCTTTTCGGCTCGAAGAGTTTCAGAGTTATCTGCCTTACAGCGTGATTCCCCTTATCTGATATTCCATACTTATAAGGTAGTGTTGCGTACCAAACCTGGATTTCTTCCTAAGGTGGTATCTAATAAGAATATCAATCAGGAGATTGTAGTTCCGTCACTGTGTCCTAATCCTTCAAAGAAGGAACGTCTATTACACAATCTTGACGTGGTTCATGCTTTAAAGTTTTATTTACAAGCTACTAAGGATTTTCGTCAAACATCTGCATTGTTAGTTGTCTACTCTGGACAGAGGAGAGGCCAAAAGGCTTCGGCATCTTCTCTTTCTTTTTGGCTGAGAAGCATAATCCATTTATCTTATGAGACTGCTGGCCAACAGCCTCCTGAAAGAATTATAGCTCATTCTACTAGAGCAGTAGCTTCCATATGGGCTTTTGAAAACGAGGCCTCTGTTGAACAGATTTGTAAGGCGGCAACTTGGTCTTCGCTTCATACTTTTTCCAAATTCTACAAATTTTATACTTTTGCTTCCTTGGAGGCTATTTTTGGGAGAAAGGTCTTGCAGGCAGTGTGGTGCCTTCCGTTTAAGTTCCTTCCTTGTCCCTCCCTTCATCAGTGTCCTAAAACTTTGGTATTGGTATCCCACAAGTAATGGATGAACCTGTGGACTGGATACACCTTACAAGAGAGAGCAAAATTTATGCTTACCTGATAAATTTCTTGTCGTGTATCCAGTCCACGGCCCGCCCTGTCACTTTAAGGCAGGCATTTTTTATTTTTAAACTTCAGTCACCACTGCAGCCTATAGTTTCTCCTTTTTCTTGCTTGTCTTCGGTCGAATGACTGGGAGTGGCAGTTAGGGGAGGAGCTATATAGACATCTCTGCTGTGGGTGTCATCTTGCAACTTCCTGTTGGGAAGGAGAATATCCCACAAGTAATGGATGAACCCATGGACTGGATACACCACAAGAGAGAAATTTATCAGGTAAGCATAAATTTTGTTTTCCCACTTGCAGTGGGCTTTCCAACTACCTTTTCAACAGCGCTAAACTGAAAGCTTCTAAGTACGTTTTTAAACCATTTTATACTGGATTTTTATATCCGTATCTGCATCTTATTCTTTATAGTGGTGTATATTACATGCAGTTATATGAAAATGAGTGTATATTGTCCCTTTAATCATGCTACCCATCATACATTTAATGTACCTATATTCTCCAATTATTTTTGCCATTTATGTACTTAAAAAAACAACAAAAAAACTACTTCTTTAAGGGTTTGATTTAGAATCCTTTGCAATTAAAGGGACATGATATCCAGATGTTGAAGCACTTGAAACTGATGCAGCATAGCTGTAAAAAAAAGCTGACCATAAAATCACCTGAACATCTCTGTAAAAAAGGAAGATTTTTTTTTTTACCTCAAATTTACTAAGTTTTCACACCCCACTGTAAAGAGACTTTAAGAAGCCAGTCAAGCTAGGGTATGTGCATCTGTCATGTGCAGGTACAGTTCTTTTCCTTTTCAGTTTAAGTTCTATGAAATCGTAGCAAAGGCAAAGCATTCTCAGCACTGCTGATGCGCTCCCCCCCCCCCCCCCCCCCCCCAACTTGCAGCTGGACAGCAGCTAAGGTATAATAGTTTACACAGAACTTACTCTGGTGAGCTGAAGAAATTTTTTTACAAAGCTGCTCAGATTATTTTCTTGTCAGCTTTTTACAGTTATGCTAAATCACGTGAAAGTGATGCAGCATAAGTATTATGTCCCTTGAAACTTTCATTTTCTATTTTTGCTGATTTGATTACTTTTTTGCATGCTTTGTTAAATTCCTTATAAACTTGGGATGTTAAGTCTACGATTTTGTTCTCTACATTTCTCTTGACACATTTTTATTTAGCCATATTGGCTTGGATTTATTTATTTTACTTTTATAACTGTGATATGTATTGATATGTATATTCAACAAAGTTTTTTTTTAAATGTTATCTATTTATCCTTACAGAAGTACCGCTTGAGACCTGCAGAACACTGCTGGTTCTGAGCAGAAACAACTGCTGATTGAATCAGCACTGCTAATTTAGTAGAGATGTGAGTTCACTACCTAATGCGGAAGTAATAGGCAGCTTTCGTTAGTCTTTCATGTTCTGTAAATATTGTTCCCAGTGAATTATTTAATCTGCTGGAGTGCTTTAAATTGCTTACAAATCACTCCATACCCTTTTTTTTGTTTTGTCATATGAAATAGCTGTCTTTCCTGCTTTCCCCCTGAGCCTTCCCCCTAAGAAATTAACCTCTTGGTGGAGGGTGGGAGAAAGAGACTTAAGTCTTCCTAAATCAGTGTACACTTATCTACTGCTTTTCCATTTAATGTCTGGTATTTTGTAAATTTCATGATTCATATAGGGAATGAAATTTTAATCAACTTTCCAATTTACTTTTATCAATTTTGCTTTGTTCTCTTGGTATTAGTTAAAAGCTCAACCTAGGAGGCTCATGGTCAAATTTCTTAGCCCTTGAAGTCCAACTCTTATCTGAATGCATTTTTTCACAACTAGAGGGAGGTAGTTCATTTGTTCCATATAAATAACATTGTGCTCACACCCATGTAGTTACCTAGGAGTCAGCAGCACTGATTTTTTAAAATGCAAGTCTGTCAAAAGAACTCAAATGAGAAGGTAGTCTGCAGAGGCTTAGATACAAGGTAATCGGAGGTAAAAAGTGCATTAATATAACCATGCTGGTTATGCAAAACTGGGGAATGGGAAATTGAGATTATCTATCTTTTTAAACAATAAAAATTCTTGTGTCGACTGTCCCTTTTTAAAGTGAAGCTCAATTTTGACAAATTTAGTGCCAGGTTTTTAATAATCCTATTTAAAACAAGAGCACTTTAATTCATCAAAATTGACATTTCAAGAGTTTTTCTTCAAAAACGTACCTTTTAATCCTGAGAGCCGCTGCAGTGCTTCCTCCACCTGTCGCAAGTCCTCTTCTCGGGTTCAAAATGACTAATCCGGCTTCATCCAATCAGGCCATGATCCCCCCCCCCGGGGAGGAACGCCGTGATTATAGAAAGCCGGATTCATCATTTCTGACGTAAGCAGAGGCTTCCGACGGCCGGGGGAATCAATGGAGCAGCTTTCAGGAATAAAAGGAAAGTTTTTTTTTTGAAGAAAACGCTTGAAATGTCAATTTTGATGAACTAAAGTGCCATTGTTTTTAATAGGATTATTAAAAACCGGGCACTTATTCGTCAAAATTGACCTTCACGTTAAAGGACTTGTAATTACAGTAGATTTACATAATCAACACATGCATGATAACAAGATAATGCAACAGCACTTTTTTTGAACTTCAAATAACAGACATAACTTTAAACTTTGCCAGAAAAATATCCATTTCCACTCCACCTGTATCATGTGACAGCCATCAGCCAATCACAAATGCATATAAATATATTCATTGCATTCTTGCACATGCTCAGGAGCTGTTGATGGAAGTAAATCGGAAAATTGTTTTAAAATTGCATGCTCTATCTGAATCGTGAAGTTGAGTTTTGACTTGTCCATTTTAAATGTGTAGTAAGCATATGCTACTGCTTATTGCTTTCTTTTACAAGATATACCGAGTCCACAGATTTCATCCTTTACTTGTGGGATATAGTCCTCCTGCTAACAGGAAGTGGCAAAGAGCACCACAGCAGAGCTGCTATATAGCTCCTCCCTTAACTCCTCCCCCAGTCATTCTCTGCCTATGCTAGCAATAGGAAGGGTAAAGTTTGTTGTGATAAAAAGATAGTTTAGTTTTTCTTCAATCAAGAATTTTTTATTTTAAATGATACTGGTGAGTACTGTTTTTACTCTGGCATGACATAGAAGTAGAATCATTCCCTGAGTCTGATGATCTTAGCAGTAGTAACTAAGATCGATTTTCGTTCCCACAAGTTTTGCTGAGGAAGTACAGGAGAAGTCTTCAGTATGGGGGAACGATTTCTTGCTGCAAGCAATATCAAGGTATCTACAGTCATTTCCATTCTGAAGAGACCTGATATATCAGAATTTGGCTGACATATTCCACATGTGGGGCAAGGGTAAGCAGTATTCCTTTTTAGAGGGTAGTACTGTGGTAACCTGTGTATTATCCCATTCTAGATAACATGGGATACTTAAGGGCTTGTGGTTTAGACACTGGGGCAGCCTAGGAAACACCTGATGTTAAACGACTATGGGGTTTATTGAGGCTAAGTCTGGGCTGGGGTGCAGTCTGGAATTCCCTGAAGGCTCAGGGTGTGTGGACTTAAATGCCAATCAATATTCTGGAACTGAAAGCGATATTCAACGACGCTGCTAGCGTGGCCTCAGTTGGCTTCGGCCAAATTCATAAGATTCCAGTCGGACAATATCACGACGGTGGCATATATCAATCATCAGGGGGGGAACAAGGAGTTCTCTAGCGATGATAGAAGTATCAAAGATAATTCGATGGGCAGAGGCTCACTCTTGCCATCTGTCTGCAATTTATATCCCAGGAGTAGAAAAAGGAGTAGAAAGCGGATTTTCTAAGTCGTCAGACTTTTCATCCGGGGGAGTGGGAACTCCACCTGGAGGTGTTTGCAACCTTGACTCATCGATGGGGCACACCGGAATTGGATCTGATGGCATCTTGACAGAATGCCAAACTTCCACGTTACGGGTCCAGGTCAAGGGATCCACGGGCTGTACTGATAGATGCTCTAGCAGTACCTTGGTCGTTCAACCTGGCTTATGTGTTTCCTCCTTTTCCTCTCCTTCCTCGTGTGATTGCCAGAATCAAACAGAAGAGGGCTTCAGTAATTCTGATAGCGCCTGCGTGGCCACGCAGGACCTGGTATGCAGATCTAGTGGACATGTCGTCTCTACCACCGTGGAGACTGCCATTGAGAAAGGACCTTCTCATTCAAGGTCCTTTCCAACATTCAAATCTCACTTCTCTGCAGCTGGCTGCTTGGAGATTGAACGCTTGATTTTATCTAAGCGGGGTTTCTCTGAGCCGGTCATTGATACTCTAATTCAGGCACGCAAGCCGGTCTTTAGACAAATTTACCATAAGATATGGCGTAAATATCTTTATTGGTGTGAATCCAAGGGTTACTCATGGAGTAAGGTTAGGATTCTCTTTTCTCCAAGAAGGATTGGAGAAGGGTTTATCAGCTAGTTCCTTGAAGGGACAAATTTCTGCTTTGTCAATTTTGCTTCACAAGCATCTGGCAGATGTCCCAGATGTTTAGGCATTTTGTCAGGCTTTAATCAGAGTTAAGCCTGTGTTTAAAACAATTGCTCCTCCATGGAGCTTGAATTTAGTTCTTAATGTTCTTCAAGGGGTTCCGTTTGAACCCATGCATTCCACAGATAATAAACTGTTATCTTGGAAAGTTTTTTTTCTTTTTAGTAGCTATTTCTTCGGCTCGAAGAGTTTCTGAGCTTTCTGCGTTGCAATGTGATTCCCCTTATCTTATATTCCATTCTGATAAGGTGTTTTTTTGCGTACTAAACCTGGATTTCTTCCTAAGGTTGCTTCAAATAAGAATATTAATCAGGAAATTGTGGTTCCTTCCTTGTGTCCTAATCCTAAGAAGGAACGTTTGTTACATAATTTGGATGTGGTTTGCGCTTTAAAATTTTATTTACAAGCGACCAAGGAGTTCCGTCAAACATCTTCCCTGTTTGTTGTTTATTCTGGGAAGCGTAGGGGTCAAAAAGCTACGGCTCGCGCTCGCTCGCTCTCTCTATCATCATCCACCTGGCATATGAGACTGCTGGACAGCAGCCCCCTGAAAGGATTACGGCTCATTCCACTTGGGCTTTTAAGAACAATGCTTCTGTTTAACAGATTTTTAAGGCTGCGACTTGGTCCTCCCTTCATACTTTTTCCAAATTTGATACTTTTGCTTCTTCTGAGGCTATTTTTGGGAGAAAGGTGCTTCAAGCAGTGGTGCCTTCCGTTTAGGTTCCTGTCGTGTCCCTCCCTTTCATCCGTGTCCTAAAGCTTTGGTATTGGTATCCCACAAGTAAAGGATGAAATCCGTGGACTCGGTATATTTTGTAAAAGAAAAGGAAATTTTATGCTTACCTGATAAATTAATTTCTTTTACGATATACCGAGTCCACGGCCCACCATGTCATTTTGAGACAGGATTTATTTTTTATATAAACATCAGTCACCTCTGCACCTTCTTGGTTCTTTCTCTTCCTATACCTTCGGTCGATTGACTGGGGGGAGGAGCTATATAGCAGCTCTGCTTTGGTGCTCTTTGCCACTTCCTGTTAGCAGGAGGAATATATCCCACAAGTAAAGGATGAAATCCGTGGACTCGGTATATCGTAAAAGAAATTAATTTATCAGGTAAGCATAAATTTCCTTTTTTCTATTACAACAATGGAACAGATTGTTAAATATCCCTTTTTCATCTGCTGAAGACTATTTGGAACAGATATTAAACACGAAATAAGACTGTCCGGATTCTGTGCAGCTTTTCTTTTTTCACAAACCGATAAATAGAAAACTAGTTCAAACATGGCGTTGCCCAATACATTATTGAAACTAATGTCCTTTATAGAAATAAAACTTATTACTCTTTTCAATATTTAAGCATTGTAAAATATTGTAAAAATACATTTACATATTCTAAGGTTAATCTTTGCTTTGAATGTCATGTCTAGCATGTATTTTCTGTAAACATAATATAAAATGTTTACGCATAGCAAAACTTAGTGAGATTACATTAAATGGGGCAAAATAAGTGTACTGCAAAGGACCATTAACCCTTTGAGTGCAAAGCACTTTCCCACCTGGGCGCTAAGCTGTTAAGTTAATTTTAAAAATATATTTTTTTAAATTTTTTTTTTTCCAAATCCCCAGGACTTACACTGTTCGAAAGGTTAGGCGAGTTCCTTTCCAACAGTGGGTCTTGGGGGGGGGGGGGGGGCATGCCCCCTGCTCCTATACTTAACATTGTGAATTGTAAAAAAAAAATTGAATGGTGACGTCATCACGTCATTGGGCATAATGTCACCGTGCATAACTTGAAGCTCCGGCGATGCCTGTCACTATGCAGGCCGGATCACCGGGGTAGGAGCGGTTGGGAACCCCCAGATCTCCCTCAAGACGGGAGAGTGCTAGCGACGGCTCTGAGCCGTCATTCGCACCAGAGTGGGAAACTCTGTGACGGCTCAGAGCCATCATTGGCACTCAAGGGGTTGAAACAGTAGAATTGCTTAAACCAGTACATAACAATGAAGTAGCACTTGTTTTGAATTTTAATTAATACGTATTTTTTTTTTTCCCCCTGACAAATTAAAAAAAATAAAATCAGTTTGCCAGCCCCCTGTGTTATGATAGCCAGTAGCCAATCGGACACATACATTTACACTGAACTCCTAGTAGTAGCCGGTGCCTCAGAAAGTGTACATATAAAAATAAAGCACAATTTGATAATGTAAGTGAATTAGAAAACTTTTTAAAGCTGCATGCTCTATCTGAATTGTGAAATTTACTTTAAAGGGACAGTATACTGTAAAATAGTTTTTCCCTTAATGTGTTTACAATTGCTTTTTTTTACCAACTGCAGAGTAAAAAATGTATGAAATTAGATTATTAAGGCTTATTTGTGTATATTAAAGCTCTGATTTTTGTTTTGAAGCCACAACCTAATAAAATGGGTTGAGCTTGTAGTTTTAATCGGATCTCATTACTGTATCACATTGTGCACATATACCTGCTTCTTTATCTTATATCTGTCCTTAAAACAATCACCAGTACTTTGAGAGAACAATGGAAAATCAACATTGTATTACCTTATCTCTGTTATATCCGACTGGGAGTGTAATTTCTTCTGCTGGCTGTGTTTACAAAGCTTATCTATAGCTGGTACGCGCGGCCACAAACTTTCAGAATAGGTGGGGATACCACATGCTAAATTAACAATTTCAAATGCCAATATAAGGGTAAAGGAGCTACTTGTAAACAATTTAATACAATCCAGCAGGGTAAAGTGGATCATTGGGAACAAATTAAAGGGGAGAAATTTTTTGAGTAAACTGTCCCTTTAAAGGGACTTTAAATAAACATGGTTACTAACAGGGAGGATAAAAATGATTTATTTTACAAGATATGACGAGTCCACGGATTTCATCCTTATGGGATATCACCTCCTGGTCAGCAGGAGGAGGCAAAGAGCTCCACAGCAGAGCTGCATAAATAGCTCCTCCCTTCCCTCCCATCCCAGTCATTCTCTTTGCCTGTGTTAGTAATAGGAAGGTGTTAGTTTAGATTCTTCAATCAAGAGTTTTTTATTTTTAAATGGTGCCAAAATGTACTATTTTATTACAGAGCAGCTTCTGGATAGTCTTTTAGACTATGGGAACTGGTGGATTTTTGACTCAACTGCGCCTCCCATGTTGTGCTGCGTTCTCTGTGTATGGTCTTAGAGGATTGTAACTAAGACTCTTCTACTTTCACAGGAGCTCAGGAGGAAGAGTGGACCTCTTGACACTGAAGTTGTCATGCTGTTCCTCAGCATGGAGGTAAGTGCAGATTTTTATTCTGGGACTGCTAGCATATCTCAGATTAACTGTACTTAAGTCATTTATATTGAGGGACTTCCCTCTAACAGTATTTCTCTTTTTAAGTGTATCCAGTCCACGGATCATCCATTACTTGTGGGATATTCTCCTTCCCAACAGGAAGTTGCAAGAGGATCACCCACAGCAGAGCTGCTATATAGCTCCTCCCCTCACTGCCATATCCAGTCATTCTCTTGCAACTCTCAACAAAGATGGACGTAGTAAGAGGAGAGTGGTGTATTATAGTTAGTTTTTTAACTTCAATCAAAAGTTTATTTTTAAATGGTACCGGAGTGTACTGTTTCATCTCAGGCAGCATTAGAAGAAGAATCTGCCTGTGATTTCTATGATCTTAGCAGAAGTAACTTAGATCCACTGCCGTTCTCACATATTCTGAGGAGTGAGGTAACTTCAGAGAGGGAATGGCATGCAGGTTTTCCTGCAATAAGGTATGTGCAGTTAATATTTTTCTAGGGATGGAATTTGCTAGAAAATGCTGCTGATACCGGATTAATGTAAGTAAAGCCTTAAATGCAGTGAATAGCGACTGGTATCAGGCTTATTAATAGAGATACATACTCTTATAAAAGTGTAATATAAAACGTTTGCTGGCATGTTTAATCGTTTTTATATATGTTTGGTGACAAAACTTATTGGGGCCTAGTTTTTTTCCACATGGCTGGTTTGATTTTTGCCTAGAAACAGTTCCTGAGGCTTTCCACTGTTGCAATATGAGTGGGAAGGGCCTATTTTAGTGCTTTTCTGTGCAGATAAAAATACTGACAGACATTCAGCTTCTTCCTGCATGATCCAGGACATCTCTGAAGGGCTCAAAAGGCTTCAAAGTCATGTTTGAGGAGGGTAACAATCACAGTAGACTGTGGCAGTTGTTGTGACTGTGTTTAAAAAACGTTTTTGTCATTTATTATTCTGTTTTTGTTATTAAGGGGTTAATCATCCATTTGCAAGTGGGTGCAATGCTCTGCTGACTTGTTACATACACTGTAAAAATTTTGTTAGTGTAACTGCCTTTTTTCACTGTTTCAAATTTTGTCAAAATTTGTTTCTCTTAAAGGCACAGTAATGTTTTTTTATATTGCTTGTTAACTTGCTTTAAAGTGTTTTCCAAGCTTGCTAGTCTCATTGCTAGTCTGTACAAACATGTCTGAAACAGAGGATACTTGTTCATTATGTTTAAAAGCCATGGTGAAGCCCCATAGGAGAATGTGTACTAAATGTATTGATTTCACCTTAAACAGTAAAGATCAGTCTTTATCTATAAAAGAATTGTCACCAGAGGGGTCTGTCTAGGGGGAAGTTATGCCGACTAACTCTCCCCACGTGTCGGACCCTTCGCCTCCCGCTCAAGGGACGCACGCTAATATGGCGCCAAGTACATCAGGGGCGCCCATAGCGATTACTTTGCAGGACATGGCTGCAATCATGAATAATACCCTGTCAGAGGTATTATCCAGATTGCCTGAATTGAGAGGCAAGCGCGATAGCCCTGGGGTTAGACGAGATACAGAGCGCGTAGATGCTGTAAGAGCCATGTCTGATACGGCGTCACAATATGCAGAACCTGAGGACGGAGAGCTTCAGTCTGCGGGTGACGTCTCTGAATCGGGGAGACCTGATTCAGAGATTTCTAATTTTAAATTTAAGCTTGAGAACCTCCGTGTATTGCTTGGGGAGGTATTAGCTGCTCTGAATGACTGTGACACAATTGCAGTGCCAGAGAAATTGTGTAGGCTCAATAAATACTATGCAGTGCCGGTGAGTACTGATGTTTTTCCAATGCCTAAAAGGCTTACAGTAATTATTAGTAAGGAGTGGGATAGGCCCGGTGTGCCCTTTTCCCCACCTCCTATATTTAGAAAAATGTTTCCAATAGATGCCACTACACGGGACTTATGGCAGACTGTCCCTAAGGTGGAGGGAGCAGTTTCTACTTTAGCAAAGCGTACCACTATCCCGGTTGAGGACAGTTGTGCTTTTTAAGATCCAATGGATAAAAAAATTAGAGGGTTACCTTAAGAAAATGTTTATTCAACAAGGTTTTATTTTACAGCCCCTTGCATGCATTGCGCCCGTCACTGCTGCGGCGGCATTCTGGTTTGAGGCCCTGGAAGAGGCCATCCATACAGCTCCATTGACTGAAATTGTTGACAAGCTTAGAACTCTTAAGCTAGCTAACTCATTTGTTTCTGATGCCATTGTTCATTTGACTAAACTAACGGCTAAGAATTCCGGATTCGCCATCCAGGCGCGTAGGGCGCTATGGCTCAAATCCTGGTCAGCTGATGTGACTTCAAAGTCTAAATTACTCAACATTCCTTTCAAGGGGCAGACCTTATTCGGGCCTGGTTTGAAAGAAATTATTGCTGACATTACTGGAGGTAAGGGTCATACCCTTCCTCAGGACAGGGCCAAAGCAAAGGCCAAACAGTCTAATTTTCGTGCCTTTCGAAATTTCAAGGCAGGTGCAGCATCAACTTCCTCTGCTTCAAAACAAGAGGGAACTTTTGCTCAATCCAAGCAGGCCTGGAAACCTAACCAGTCCTGGAACAAGGGCAAGCAGGCCAGAAAACCTGTTGCTGCCTCTAAGACAGCATGAAGGAGCGGCCCCCTATCCGACAACAGATCTAGTAGGGGGCAGACTCTCTCTCTTCGCCCAGGCGTGGGCAAGAGATGTTCAGGATCCCTGGGCGTTGGAGATCATATCTCAGGGATATCTTCTGGACTTCAAAGCTTCTCCTCCACAAGGGAGATTTCACCTTTCAAGATTATCTGCAAACCAGATAAAGAAAGAGGCATTCCTAAGCTGCGTACAAGATCTCCTTGTAATGGGAGTGATCCATCCAGTTCCGCGGACGGAACAAGGACAGGGGTTTTATTCAAATCTGTTTGGAACCTTCAGACCAATTTTGGATTTAAAGATCCTAAACAAATTCCTCAGAGTTCCGTCATTCAAGATGGAAACTATTCGAACCATTTTACCCATGATCCAAGAGGGTCAGTACATGACCACAGTGGACTTAAAGGATGCCTACCTTCACATTCCGATTCACAAGAATCATCATCAGTTCCTGAGGTTTGCCTTTCTAGACAGGCATTACCAATTTGTAGCTCTTCCATTCGGGTTGGCTACAGCCCCAAGAATTTTTACAAAGGTTCTGGGCTCACTTCTGGCGGTCCTAAGACCGCGAGGCATAGCGGTGGCTCCTTACCTGGATGATATCCTGATACAGGCGTCAAGCTTTCAAATTGCCAAATCTCATACAGAGATAGTTCTGGCATTCCTGAGGTTGCATGGGTGGAAAGTGAACGAAGAAAAGAGTTCTCTATCTCCTCTCACGAGGGTTTCCTTCCTAGGGACTCTAATAGATTCTGTAGAAATGAAAATTTACCTGACTGAGTCCAGGTTATCAAAACTTCTAAATGCTTGCCGTGTTCTTCACTCCATTCCGCGACCCACGGTGGCTCAGTGCATGGAAGTAATCGGCTTAATGGTAGCGGCGATGGACATAGTGCCATTTGTGCGCCTGCATCTCAGACCGCTGCAATTATGCATGCTCAGTCAGTGGAATGGGGATTACACAGATTTGTCCCGTCTACTAAATCTGGATCAGGAAATCAGAGATTCTCTTCTCTGGTGGTTATCTCGGGCCCATCTGTCCAAGGGTATGACCTTTCGCAGACCAGATTGGACAATTGTAACAACAGATGCCAGCCTTCTAGGTTGGGGTGCAGTCTGGAACTCCCTGAAGGCTCAGGGTTCATGGACTCGGGAGGAGAAACTCCTCCCAATAAATATTCTGGAGTTAAGAGCAATATTCAATGCTCTTCTGGCTTGGCCTCAGCTAGCAACACTGAGGTTCATCAGATTTCAGTCGGACAACATCACGACTGTGGCTTACATCAACCATCAAGGGGGAACCAGGAGTTCCCTAGCGATGTCAGAAGTCTCTAAGATAATTCGCTGGGCAGAGACTCACTCTTGCCACCTGTCAGCGATCCATATCCCAGGTGTAGAGAACTGGGAGGCGGATTTTCTAAGTCGTCAGACTTTTCATCCGGGGGAATGGGAACTCCATCCGGAGGTGTTTGCTCAATTGGTTCTCCGTTGGGGCAAACCAGAATTGGATCTCATGGCGTCTCACCAGAACGCCATGCTTCCTTGTTACGGATCCAGGTCCAGGGACCCAGAAGCGGCACTGATAGATGCTCTAGCAGCGCCTTGGTTCTTCAACCTGGCTTATGTGTTTCCACCGTTTCCTCTGCTCCCTCGTCTGATTGCCAAAATCAAACAGGAAAGAGCATCAGTGATATTGATAGCGCCTGGGTGGCCACACAGGACCTGGTATGCAGACCTAGTGGACATGTCATCCTTTCCACCATGGACTCTGCCTCTGAGACAAGACCTTCTAATACAAGGTCCTTTCAATCATCCGAATCTACTTTCTCTGAGACTGACTGCATGGAGATTGAACTCTTGATCCTATCAAAGCGTAGCTTCTCAGAGTCAGTAATTGATACCTTAATACAGGCACGAAAGCCTGTCACCAGGAAAATTTACCACAAGATATGGCGTAAATATCTTCATTGGTGTGAATCCAAGAATTACTCATGGAGTAGGGTTAGGATTCCTAGGATATTGTCCTTCCTCCAAGAGGGTTTGGACAAAGGATTATCAGCTAGTTCTTTAAAGGGACAGATTTCTGCTCTGTCCTTTTACACAAGCGTCTGGCAGAAGTTCCAGACGTTCAGGCATTTTGTCGGGCTTTAGTTAGAATTAAGCCTGTGTTTAAACCTGTTGCTCCTCCATGGAGCTTAAACTTGGTTCTTAAAGTTCTTCAAGGGGTTCTGTTTGAACCCCTTCATTCTATTGATATCAAACTTCTTTCATGGAAAGTTCTTTTTCTGATGGCTATTTCCTCGGCTCGAAGAGTCTCGGAGTTATCTGCCTTACATTGTGATTCTCCTTATCTGATCTTTCATTCAGATAAAGTTGTTCTGCGTACAAAACCTGGGTTTTTACCTAAGGTGGTTTCTAACAAGAATATCAATCAAGAGATTGTTGTTCCATCATTATGTCTTAATCCTTCTTCAAAGAAGGAACGTCTTTTGCATAATCTAGACGTAGTCCGTGCCTTGAAGTTTTACTTACAGGCTACTAAAGATTTTCGCCAAACATCTAACCTGTTTGTTGTTTACTCTGGACAGAGGAGAGGTCAGAAGGCCTCGGCAACCTCTTTCTTTTTGGCTTCAGAGTATAATCCGTTTAGCCTATGAGACTGCTGGACAGCAGCCTCCTGAAAGGATTACAGCTCATTCTACTAGAGCTGTGGCTTCCACCTGGGCCTTTAAAAATGAGGCCTCTGTTGAACAGATTTGCAAGGCTGCAACTTAGTCTTCGCTTCATACTTTTTCCAAATTTTCCAAATTTTATACTTTTGCTTCTTCGGAGGCTGTTTTTGGGGGAGAGGTTCTACAGGCAGTGGTTCCTTCCGTTTAAGTTCCTGCCTTGTCCCTCCCATCATCCGTGTACTTTAGCTTTGGTATTGGTATCCCACAAGTAATGGATGATCCGTGGACTGGATACACTTAACAAGAGGAAACATAATTTATGCTTACCTGATAAATTTATTTCTCTTGTAGTGTATCCAGTCCACGGCCTCCCTGTCCTTTTCAGGCAGGTCTAAATTTTAAACTACAGTCACCACTGCACCCTATGGTTTCTCCTTTCTCGGCTTGTTTCGGTCGAATAACTGGATATGGCAGTGATGGGAGGAGCTATATAGCAGCTCTGCTGTGGATGATCCTCTTGCAACTTCCTGTTGGGAAGGAGAATATCCCACAAGTAATGGATGATCCGTGGACTGGATACACTACAAGAGAAATGCATTTATCAGGTAAGCATAAATTATGTTTTTAAAACTTCTCATAAATCAGATGAATTTTTAAATGACCGCCAACATTCTGATTTATCTATCTCTGATGAGGATCTATCTGGTTCAGAAGATTCTGCCTCAGATATTGACACTGACAAATCTTCATATTTATTTAAGATGGAGTTTATTCGTTCTTTACTAAAAGAGGTGTTGATTGCATTAGATATGGAGGAGTCTAGTCCTCTTGATATTAAAACCAGTAAACGTTTAAATTTAGTTTTTTAACCTCATGTAGTTATTCCAGAGGTTTTTCCAGTTCCTGATGCTATTTCAGATGTAATTTCTAGGGAATGGAATAGTTTGGGTACTTCATTTACTCCTCCTTTAAGGTTTAAGAAACTGTACCCTTTGCTGGCTGATAGATTGGAGTTTTGGGAAAAAATCCCCAAAGTTAATTGGGGCTATCTCTATACTTGCTAAACTTAGTACTATTCCTACGGCAGATAGTACTTCTTTTAAAGATCCTTTAGATAGGAAGCTTGAATCTTTTCTAAGGAAGGCTTATTTATGTTCAGGTAATCTTTTTAGGCCTGCTATTTCTTTGGCTGATGATGCTGCAGCTTCAACTTTTTGGTTGGAGGCTTTAGCGCAACAAGTACCTGATCATAATGTGTATAGCATTGTTAAGCTTCTTCAACATGCTAATAATTTCATTTGTGATGCCATTTTTGATGTCATTAGAATTGATGTCAGGTATATGTCTTTAGCTATTTTAGCTAGAAGAGCTTTATGGCTTAAATCTTGGAATGCTGATATGACTTCTAAGTCAACATTGCTATATCTTTCTTTCCAAGGTAATAAATTATTTGGTTCTCAGTTGGATTCTATTTCAACTGTCACTTGGGGGGGAAGGGAGTTTTTTTGCCTCAGGATAAAAAATCTAAGGGTAAATTTAGGGCTGCTAACCGTTTTCGTTCCTTTCGTCAGAATAAGTAACAGAAGCCTGACCCTTCCCCTAAAGGAACGGTTTCCAATTGGAAGCCTTCTCCAGTCTGGAATAAATCCAAGCCTTTTAGAAAATCAAAACCAGCCCCAAAGTCCGCATGAAGGTGCGGCCCTCATTCCAGCACAGCTGGTAGGGGGCAGATTACGATTTTTCAAAGATGTTTGGATCAGTTCAATTCAAAATCATTGGATTCAGAACATGGTTTCTCAAGGGTACAGAATAGGTTTCAAGGTAAGACCGCCTGTGAGAAGGTTCTTTCTCTCACGCATTACAATAAACCCAATAAAGGCTCAGGCTTTTCTGAAATGTGTTTCAGACCTGGAGTCATCTGGGGTAATTGTGCCAGTTCCATATCTGGAACGGGGTCTGGGGTTTTATTCAAATCTGTTCATTGTACCAAAGACAGAAAATTCTTTCAGACCAGTTCGGGATCTAAAAATTTTGAATCGTTATGTAAGGATACCAACATTCAAAATGGTGACTATAAGGTCTATTCTGCCTTTTGTTCAGCAAGGGCATTATATGTCCACAATAGACTTACAGGATGCATATCTTCATATTCCAATTCATCCAGATCACTATCAGTTCCTGAGATTCTCTTTTCCAGACAAGCATTACCAGTTTGTTGCTCTTCCTTTTGGCCTAGCAACAGCTCCAAGGATCTTCTCAAAGGCTCTCGGTGCCCTTCTCTCTGTAATCAGAGTGCGGGGTATTGTGGCGTTTCCTTATTTGGACGATATCTTGGTACTTGCTCAGTCTATACATTCTGCAGAATTTCACACAAATCAACTCGTGTTGTTTCTTCAAAAACGTGGTTGGAGGATCAATTTACCAAAAAGTTCCTTGATTCCTCAGACAAGGGTAACCTTTTTGGGATTCCAAATAGATTAAGTATCCATGACTTTGTCTCTAACAGACAAAAGACGTCTGAAATTGGTTTCAGCTTGTCGGAACCTTCAGTCTCAGTCATTCCCTTCAGTAGCTATGTGCATGGAGGTTTTAGGTCTCATGACTGCAGCATCGGACGCGATCCCCTTTGCTCATTTTCACATGAGACCTCTTCAGCTTTGTATGCTGAACCTTTGGTGCAGGGATTATACAAAGATATCACAATTGATATCCTTAAATCCCAATACTTGACTATCTCTGACTTGGTGGTTAAATTACCACCGTTTAGTTCAAGGTGCCTCTTTTGTTCGTCCAACCTGGACTGTGATTTCAACAGATGCAAGTCTTTCAGGTTGGGGAGCTGTCTGGGGATCTCTGACAGCACAGGGGGGTTGGAAATCTCAAGAGGCGAGATTACCAATCAATATTTAGGAACTCAGTGCGATTTTTCAGAGCTCTTCAGTTCTGGCCTTTTCTGAAGAGAGAATCGTTTGTTTTCAGACAGACAATGTCACAACCGTGGCGTATGTCAATCATCAAGGTGGGACTCACAGTCCTCAGGCTATGAAAGAAGTATCTCGGATACTTGCATGGGCGGAATCCAGCTCCTGACTAATCTCTGCTGTTCATATCCCAGGTATAGACAATTGGGAAACGGATTATCTCAGTCGCCAGACTTTACATCGGGCGAATGGTCTCTTCACCAAGAGGTGTTTCTTCAGATTGTTCAGATATGGGGGCTTCCAGAAATAGATCTGATGGCTTCTCATCTAAACAGGAAACTTCCCAGGTATCTGTCCAGATCCAGGGATCCTCAGGCGGAAGCAGTGAATGCATTGTCACTTCCTTGGAATTATCAACCTGCTTATATCTTTCTGCCTCTAGTTCTTCTTCCAAGAGTGGTTTCCAAAATCATAATGTAATGTTAGTTTGTTCTGCTGGTGGCTCCAGCATGGCCACACAGGTTTTGGTATGCGGATCTCGTTCGGATGTCCAGTTGCCAACCTTGGCCACTTCCGTTAAGGTCAGACCTTCTATCTCAAGGTCCGTTTTTCCATCAGGATCTCAAATCATTAAATTTGAAGGTATGGAGATTGAACGCTTAGTGCTTAGTCATAGAGGTTTCTCGGACTCGGTGATCAATACTATGTTGCAGGCTCGTAAATCTGGGTCTAGAAAGATTTATTACCGAGTTTGGAAGACTTACATTTCATGGTGTTCCTCTCATAAGTTCTTTTGGCATTCTTTTAAAATTCCTAGAATTTTACAGTTTCTTCAGGATGGTTTGGATAAGGGTTTGTCCGCAAGTTCCTTGAAAGGACAAATCTCTGCTCTTTCTGTTCTGTTTCACAGAAAAATTGCTAATCTTCCTGACATTTGTTGTTTTGTACAGGCTTTGGTTCGTATCAAGCCTGTCATTAAGTCAATCTCTCCTCCTTGGAGTCTTAATTTGGTTTTGAGATTTTTACAGGCTCCTCCATTTGAGCCTATGCATTTTCTGGATATCAAGTTACTTTCTTGGAAAGTATTGTTTCTTTTGGCTATCTCTTCTGCTAGAAGAGTTTCTGAATTATCTGCTCTTTCTTGTGAATCTCCTTTTCTGATTTTCATCAGGATAAGGCTGTTTTGCGGACTTCATTTAAATTTTTACCTAAGGTTGTGAATTCCAACAACATTAGTAGAGAAATTGTTGTCCCTTCGTTGTGTCCTAATCCTAAGAACTCTTTGGAAAGATCTTTGCATTCTTTGGATGTGGTAAGAGCTTTGAAATATTATGTTGAAGCTACTAAAGATTTCAGAAAGACTTCTAGGCTATTTATCTTTTCTGGTCCTAAGAAAGGTCAGAAAGCTTCTGCTATTTCTTTGGCTTCTTGGTTAAAACTTTTGATTCATCATGCTTATGTGGAGTCGGGTAAATCCCCGCCTCAGAGGATTACGGCTCATTCTACTAGGTCAGTTTCTACTTCCTGGGCTTTTAAGAATGAAGCTTCTGTTGATCAGATTTGCAAAGCAGCAACTTGGTCTTCTTTGCATACTTTTACTAAATTTCTCTTCTTCAGAAGCAGTTTTTGGTAGAAAAGTTCTTCAGGCAGCTGTTTCAGTTTGATTCTTCTGCTTATAATTTCAGTTTTTTTCATTATAAGATTAAAACTTTTTGATTTGGGTTGTGGATTCTTTTTTCAGCGGAATTGGCTGTCTTTATTTTATCCCTCCCTCTCTCTAGTGACTCTTGCGTGGAGTTCCACATCTTGGGTATTTGTTATCCCATACGTCACTATCTCATGGACTCTTGCCAATTACATAAAAGAAAACATAATTGATGTAAGAACTTACCTGATAAATTCATTTCTTTCATATTGGCAAGCGTCCATGAGGCCCACCCTTTTTCTGGTGGTTATGATTTTTTTTCTATAAAGCACAATTATTCCAATTCTTTGATGCTTTCGCTCCTTTCTTATCACCCCACTTCTTGGCTATTCGTTAAACTGAATTATGGGTGTGGTGGGGGGTGTATTTATAGGCATTTTGAGGTTTGGGAAACTTTGCCCCTCCTGTTAGGAATGTATATACCATACGTCACTAGCTCATGGACTCTTGCCAATATGAAAGAAATGAATTTATCAGGTAAGTTCTTACATAAATTGTTATCCAGATATCTGGCAGCTAATAGCCTAGAAGTGCTGGGGTAGATGTAGAATGTTGATAGTAGATTGCAAACCAGACACTCTAGCATTATATTTTGGGCCTAGAAGCGCTGGGAACGACTATGGGGGATACACTATAACCAGACATCTAGCATTGTATGTTGGGTCTAGAAGCGCTGGGATACATGGTGTGTGTGAACTATATCGGTTTGGCTGACGCTGGGGGACAGTTTCCGGAGGGTATATGTTTATTGCAAGGCTCCGGTACATGGCGGTATTCTGTGGTGATTGACTGGGGTTTACGCCCACGAAGGGCGGGGCTTACGTTGCGTGCGCTTTGACAGCGCAGTTACTATTCTGTTCCGGTATGGCATCATCTCCTCACGGCTCCTAAGTCTACTTGTAGTGATACTTGACAAGCGACTTTAGGAGTGCCGTGTTTGCGGAGTTAGGTGGTCACTTGGAGGCAGATAGGAACAGCTGCGGTGAGGTGACTAAGTTTCTTTTCAAAAGTATCTTATTTCTAAAGGTCATTGTGCAGAGAATCATGTTCTTATATTTATATAAAACACTTAGCAAATTTTTGTAAGCCGGCGATGTAAAGCGGGCTGGTAACCCTCTGCCTCATTTATTAAGATAATTCAGGTTGTTTACTTAAAGATACAGTACGATATTTATATTATCAGTGTTTTTGACCAAAATTCCTTTTTGTTCAGGTTGTAAAAAATGGATGACCTTGAACAGAGTACATGCCCTATGTGTTTGAATGCCATTGTGGAACCCCCTGTTACACTTTGTCACCCATATATTGAGAGCGCTTTACAGTGTAAAGAGCACATTTTCTTTAATAAAGATATGTCTAATGAATGTCCTCAGACTGAGATTGAGGGTATGCCGCACGTTTCTCCCCAAGTGTCACAGCCTTTAATGCCCGCACAAGCGCCGCCATGTTCTTCAACAGCGTCTGCGTCATTTACTCTGCAGGATATGGCTGCAGTCATGTCATCCACTCTTACAGAAGTTTTATCTAAGTTGCCAGTGCTACAAGGCAAACGCAGCAGGACAGAGGCCCACGTGGTCCCTGCAACTTCTGATCCTTTAATAGTTATCTCCGATATACCTTCCCAGGGCTCTGATTTGGGGGGTAGGGAGGTCCTGTCTGAGGGGGAAAGGTCTGATTCAGGAAGTGCATTACCCCAGACGGATTCGGACATCATGTCCTTCAGATTTAAACTTGAACACCTCCACCTTTTGCTACGAGAGGTTTTGACTCTGGATGACTGTGACTCTATTGTGGTTCCGCAAGAGAAATTGAGTAAGATGGACAAATACTTAGAAGTCCCTTCTTATTCCGATGTGTTTCCGGTTCCTAAGAATTTCGGAAATTATTACAAGGGAATGGGAGAGACCAGATATTCCGTTCTCCCCTTCCCCTATTTTTAGGAAAATGTACCCTATAGCTGACACCGTTCGGGACTCTTGACAGACGGTTCCTAAGGAGGAGGGAGCTATTTCTACAGTGGTTAAGCCTACGACTATCCATATTGAGGACAGTTGTGCTTTCAAAGACCCTATGGATAAAAAGTTGGAGCGTCTTCTAAAGAAGCTATATATTCATCAAGGTTTTCTATTACAACCGACGGCCTGCATTGTAACAGTCATGACTGCGGCTGCCTTTTGGTATGACGCTCTAGAAGAGTCCCTTAAGGTTGAGACTCCATTAGAAGACATTATAGACTTGAGGCCTTTAAGCTGGTTAATTCTTTTATTACGGATGCAGCCTTCCAGATAGCCAAATTAGCAGCTAAGAATTCAGGATTTTCGATTTTAGCTCCCAGAGCCTTATAGTTAAAATCTTGGTCTGCTGATGTGTCCTCTAAATCAAAGCTCTTGGCGATTCCTTTCAAGGGTAAGACCCTGTTTGGGCCTGACTTGAAAGATAATTTCTGACATTACCTTCCAAAGGACAAATCAGCTAATCAAAGGGGACGACAGAATAATTTTCGTTCCTTTCGAAACTTCAAGGAAATCCCCTCTTCTTCGTTAAACAGGAAGGGATTTATTCTCAAGCCAAACCCACTTGGAAACCTAACCAGGGTTGGAACAAGGGTAAACAACCCAAGAAGCCTGCCGCTGCTACCAATACAGCATGAAGGGGCAGCCCCCGATCTGGGACTGGATCTGGTAGGGGGCAGACTTTCTCTCTTTGTCCAGGCTTGGATAAGAGATGTTCAGGATCCCTGGACACTAGAAATCGTGTCTCAAGGGTATCAGTTGGAGTTAAAAAAAAATTCCTTCTTAAGTGGAAGGTTTCTTCTTTCACGATTGTCTGTAGACCAGATAGAGGCGTTCTTATGTTGTGTAGAAGACCTCTCCATCATTGGAGTAATTTGTACCATTCCAATATAGGGGCAGGGGTTTTACTCAAATCTTTTTGTGGTTCCCAAAAAAGAGGGAACGTTCCGACCCATTTTAGATCTCGAGTCTAAACAAGTTTCTCAGAGTTCCATCCTTCAAGATGGAAACTTCGGACAATTCTTCCATTGATCCAGGAGGGTCAATATATGACTACCATGGACTTAAAGGATGCATATCTTCATATTCCTATCCACAAAGATCACCAGTTCCTAAGGTTCGCCTTCTTGGACAAACATTTTCAATTTGTGGCTCTTCCCTTCGGGCTGGCCACGGCACCCAGGATCTTCACGAAGGTTCTAGGGTCTTTGCTGGCGGTTCTCAGACCGCGGGGCATTGCAGTGGTGCCTTTTCTGTACGATATTCTGATCCAGGCGTCTTATCAACTGACAAAGTCTCCTACCGACATGGTTCTGTCCTTTCTAAGTACTCACGGGTGGAAGGTGAATCTAGAAAAGAGTTCTTGTTGACAGACAAGGGTTCCATTCCTGGGAACTCTAATAGACTCTATATCCATGAAAATCTTTTTGACGGAAGTCAGAAAGTTAAAGATTCTGAAAATTGATGGTGGCGGCAATGGACATCATTCAGTTTGCTCGTTTTCATCTCAGACCTCTACAACTGAGCATGCTCAGACAGTGGAATGGAGATTATGCAGATTTGTCTCCTCAGATAGATCTGGATCAGTAGACAAGAGACTCTTCTTTGGTGGTTGTCGCTGGATCATCTGTCCCAAGGGACATGCTTCCGCAGACCTTCATGGGTGATAGTGACAACGGACGCCAGTCTACTAGGATGGGGTGCAGTCTAAAATTCCCTGAAGGCTCAGGGTGTGTGGACTTTGTCGGAGTCTCTAATTCCAATCAATATTCTGGAGTTGAGAGCAATATTCAATGCGCTTCAGGCTTGGTCTCAATTGGCTTCGGCCAAATTCATCCGATTTCAATCGGACAACATCACGACTGTGGCTTACATCAATCATCATTGAGGAACAAGAAGTTCCTTAGCGATGACAGAAGTATCCAAGATAATTCAGTGGGCGGAGGCTCACTCTTATCTGTCAGCAATCTACTTCCCAGGAGTGGACAACTGGGAGGCGGATTTTTTGAGCAGACAGACGTTTCATACGGGGGAATGGGAACTCCAATCCGGAGGTCTTTGCCACCCTGATTCTCAGGTGGGGCAGACCGGAATTGGATCTGATGGCGTCTCGTCAGAATGCCAAGCTCCCGAGATACGGATCCAGGTATAGGGATCCTCAGGCGGAACTGATAGATACCTTGGTCGTTTAGCCTATCTTATGTGTTTCCACAGTTTGCTCTCCTTCCCCGGGTGATAGCAATTGCTCGGTGATTCCAATTGCTCCTGCGTGGCCTCGCAGGACTTGGTATGCCAATCTGGTGGAAATGTCCTCTCTGCCGCCGTAGAAGCTTCCATTGAGGCAGGACTTTCTAATTCAGCGACCCTTCCATCATCCGAATCGAATTTCTCTGCAGCTGACTGCTTGGGGATTGAACACTTGATTTTATCTAAGCGGGGGTTCTCTAAAGCGGTCATTGATATCTTGATTCAGGCACCAAGCCTGTTACTAGAATTTACCATAAGATATGGCGTAAATATCTTTATTGGTGCGAATCCAAGGGCTACTCATGGAGTAGGGTTAGGATTCCCAGGATTTTATCTTTTCTCCAAGACGGTTTGGAGAAAGGATTGTCAGCTAGTTCCTTAAAGGGACAGATTTCTGCTTTGTCTATTTTGTTACACAAGCGTCTGGCAGATGTTCCAGACGTTCAATCTTTTTGTCAGGCCCTGACTAGAATCCGGCCTGTGTTTAGACTGATTGCTCCTCCTTGGAGTTTGAATTTAGTTCTTAATGTTCTTCAAGGGGTTCTGTTTGAACCCATGCGTTCCATAGATGTTAAGTTATCTTGGAAAGTTTTATTTTTGGTTGCTATTTCTTCTGCTCACAGAGTGTGAGCTTTCGGCTTTACAATGTGATTCTCCTTATCTTATTTTCCATTCTGATAAGGTGGTGTTACGTACCAAACCTGGTTTTCTTCCTAAGGTTGTTTCCAACAAAAATATTAATCAGGAAATTATCGTTCCTTCCTTGTGTCCTAATCCTTCTAAGAAGGAGCGTCTGTTACATAACTTGGATGTGGTCCGTGCCCTAAAGTTTTACTTGCAGGAGACTAAGGAATTTCGTCAATCATCTTCATTATTTGTTGTTTTTTTCCGGGAAACGTAGGGGTCAGAAAGCTACCTCTCTCTCTTTGGCTAAAGAGTATCATCCGTTTTGCATATGAGACTGCTGGACAGCAGCCTCCAGAACGTATTACGGCTCATTCCACTAGGGCTGTGGCTTCTTCATTGGCACTTAAAAATGATGCTTCTGTTGAACAGATTTGCAAGGCTGCAACTTGGTCGTCTCTACACACTTTTTCCAAATTTTTCAAATTTGATACTTTTGCCTCGTCTGAGGCTGTTTTGGGGAGAAAGGTTCTTCAATCAGTGGTGCCTTCTGTTTAGGTTCCTGTCTTGTCCCTCCGTTTCATCCGTGTCCTATAGCTTTGGTATTGTATCCCATAAATAAGGTTGAAATCCGTGGACTCGTCCTATCGTAAAAGAAATACATTTATCAGGTAAGCATAAATTTCCTTTTTTTAAATAAATCCATTTTCTTTTTTTATTTCAAATATTTGTTTTGTTTTAAATAAAATGCTTTTTGAGGAGAAATATGTCCAAGCATATTTTCAAAGTTATAATCTAATGGTTATTCATTTTGAAATAAGCATCCCAGATGCATAAATTTTTTTTTTTTTTTTTTTTTGCAGGTCATTTTGAAATTAAATTTTAAAATTAGGCAGTTACACTAAAGCGCTATCTCAATTGCAATGTGTGAACTGGAGAATAAAGTAATCTTTAGGTTTTTTAATATATTGCCGTAGTTGATAAATCACTTTGCAAATTAGCTGCAGAGAATTTTTTTTTTTTTAATATCTTATAAATCTTTTGAATACATTTATTTTCCTCTTGGTCTAACATCGCGTAATAAGTGCATTGCTCACAAGAGCTTCTTTTATTCAGGGGTTACAGGAAAGACTATGGTTGAAAATATCCCTAAGAGCCAGTTATCAGTCAATGCTCTGCTGAATATTTTACCGTTTTCAAATGGTGCTTCACTCTCCCTGCACTGTGTTAAGAAAAACACTCAGCACAGCCAGAACTCAGTGCTGTTTGAAGAAAACAGCCTGATGTGGATTAGTGGTGCAAAATGAAAATGTTAACAGTTCCTGCGTGACTTGTTCTTTCTGCAGACATGCTGCATGTTCTGCCTTGGGTATAGCATGAGGCTTTTTCATGGCTGTAATATTTAAAAAAAAAATAATCACGTGTAATGCTCTCCAAGAGGTTTCTGTAAGATTATTTGGAGCATTTTTTTTTCTATCTAGAAGATATCACATATTGCTTTTGTATTTCTCAAAACTAAATTTGTTTGCAAAAATGTTATGAAATAGACCTAAAGGGACGAACTATAAAGTGTTTTTTTTTTTTTTTTTTTTTTTTTTTTTCCTGATTCAGATTGCACTTGTTTTCAAACCTGTTCTCAGGCCTCCCTAACAGGCCACATTTTGTGGATATCTAAACTGGAGCACATGTGAAATAATCAGCTGATTATTAAACGGTTATTTTACCTGCTCTTATCTAAGGTAATCATGAAATCCTGGCCTGTTGGGGAAGCTTGAGGACCGGTTTGAAAACCAGTCAGAGCATACAATTTCCAGATTTACTACTTTTATCAAATTTGCTTCATTCGCTTGGTGTCCTTTGCTGAAGGAGTACATTGCTCTACCTGGAGATTGGGTATGACTTTGACCAGCCGTTAGCTCACAGCAGTGCATTGCTGCTGAGCATACCTATGTAATGCTTTTCAACAATGGATACCTGGAGAACAAAGCAAATTAGAATGAAAGAAGTAAATTTGAAATTGGTTAAAATTTCATGGTTTTTTTATGATCCAGGAAAGTTTTTAATTTTGACTTCTGTCCCTTTAATACCTTAGCGCCCCTGCAAATTCCTGTACACAGAATCAAGCCTTTACGAAGTTTCAAAAAGTTAAATGAATAGTTTGGAGTGGAGTATATCTGCACAAGGACCCATGTATGAGGGAGGGACCAGCCGGAAAAAGAAAATGTTGTTTTAGTTGAATAGAACTATTTAGGATTGTTATGATTAAAGGGACATGAACCCCAAACATTGTTTTTCATGGTTTAGGTAGAGCTTACCATTTTAAACAACTTTCTAATTTACTTCTATTATCACATTTGCTTCATTATCTTGGTATCATTTGTTGAAGGAGCAACAATGCACTACTGGTTTCTAACTGAACACATGGGTGAGCCAATGACAATCTGTATAAATGGATCCACCAATCAGCAGCTAGAACCTATGTTCCTTGCTTCTCCTGAGCTTACCTAGCTAGATAAACCTTTCAGCAAAGCATAACAAGAGAAGGAAGCAAATTAAAAATAGAATTAAATTGGAAAGTTGTTTAAAATTGTATGTTCTGTCTAAATCATGAATGTCTAATTATGACTTTACTGTCATTATTTTTCTTCCTCCAATAAAGTACAGCTGAAAAGTTGATCAAATATGAATGATTAAAGGGACATTATACACTTCTTTGCATAAATGTTTTGTAGATAGATTTATATAAAGTTTGCTCTGATTTTCAAACTCCTAACTAAGCCCCAAAGTTTTGAGAATACCGTCAGCAGCTTGCTCCCGTTTGTGTAAAGGGTCTCTTCATATGCAAAAGGAGGGGGAGTGTCTTATTTCCCACTTGCAGTGGGATTTCCAGCTACCTTTTCAACAGAGCTAAACAGAGCTTCTAAGTAAGTTTTTAAACAGTTTTATACTGGATTTTTATATCCGTATCTGTGCATCTTATTCTTTATAGTATTGTCTATTGCATGCAATTATATGAAAATGAGTGTATACTGTCCCTTTAACATATTATTCTGGAGATAATTCACCTCCCAATAATTTCATTTCAATTATTTATGCATTTCTGTTGATATATAATCAAATCAGTAATTTTCTGATATATATGGAAAAATCTGAAAAGTTATTCTAAAAATGAAACCTTTAGAAAGCTGTGATTGAAATCGATTAAGACTAGTGATTTTAAATCAAATCCACCATGGTATTGTTTTTCCTTCTGTACCTGCAGCTCTTTAAAGTCGTTCTCTTAACTAATTACAGAATCCAGCTGTTAAAGCGTTGCGTTTTTTATATCGGGCGCCGCCATCTTGTACCTCGCATGTTGCATCCCGTGACAGAAGCAGTACACATTCACATATCCTAATGACACGTTGAGTCCACGGATCATCTCTAATTACTTTTGGGATTATCACTCCTGGCCATCAGGAGGAGTCAAAGAGCACCACAGCAAAGCTGTTAAGTGTCACCCCCCACCTATAATCCCCAGTCATTCTCTTTGCCTCTGTCAATGGAGGAGGTTAAGTTTGGTGTCTGAAGAAATTAATTACTTTTTTGGGTACTTTTCCCTGCAAGCAAAGATTTGGGTTTAGCTGAGTCCACGTCAATCTCCTCAGAGTAGTGGTGGCTTTTTAAGCAGTTAGGATGTTGTGAGGTAGTCCTTGCTTTGTTTCCTAACACATTGCTGCCAATGGTACAGAAAGCCAGAGTTTATTACTCTGTTTCTTTTTCTACAGGTCTCTGTAAGGAGTATGTGTCCTTTCACACCTTGTGAGCTGTCTTCCTGCCGGACAGCTAGACTACAGGTAAGTGCTTTTGTGTTTTAGGTCTTGGAGACTTGCACTTCAGAAGAATATTTCATATGCAGTAGATGGGGACATTTTTTAAAAAATCCGTTATACAGGATTCTCTTTGGCAGTGGGCAGGCACATTATGTATGTTGAGACTAGGGGTTAATCTTCCCTTTATTGGGACGTTTTTCCTCTTTTTGGGCTAATTTTGTTGAGATACTTTATTAGTATGTGTGTGGGGCTTATGTTTTATACATGGATTTATGTATAAACTTAATTTCTCCTACATTGGTGTATCCGGTCCACGGCTTCATCCTTACTTGTGGGATATTCTCATTCCCTACAGGAAGTGGCAAAGAGAGCACACAGCAGAGCTGTCCATATAGCTCCCCCTCTGGCTCCGCCCCCAGTCATTCTCTTTGCCGCTCTAAACAAGTAGCATCTCCACGGGGGTGGTAAAGAGTATGTGGTGTTAGTTGTAGATTTTTATTTCTTCTATCAAGAGTTTGTTATTTTAAAATAGTGCCGGTTTGTACTATTTACTCTACAACAGAAAGTGATGAAGATTTCTGTTGAGAGGAGTATGATTTTAGCACCAGTAACTAAAATCCATTGCTGTTCCCACGCAGGACTGTTGAAACCAGAGAACATCAGTTGGGGGGAACAGTTTGCAGGCTTAACTGCATCAGGTATGATCAGTCATATTTCTAACAAGACCATGTAATGCTAGAAGACTGTCAGAAATTCCCTCTGGGATAGGTAAGCCATTTTTTCTTAGACTCTGTATAAAATGATGGCTTATATTTAGGGCTCTATGCTGGTTGACACTATTGTGGGCTTTAAAATCGATTGCTTTTAAGCATGTTTTTCTCTATAAATAAGGTGTTTTTTCAGATTTAAAACACTTTTGGGGTTTAATTTCGGCCTGGCACTTATTTGGACACCTAAATTTAGTCAGAAAGGCCCCTCCACTCTGGAATGAAGAGGGAGGAGGCCTCTTTTTCAGGCCTAAATTGTGCAGTTGTTTTTGCCTAGGCAATCCATGCAGCTTCATGTGGGGCATCACAAAAGACTCCAGAGAGGCTTATTTCCTACTAAAATAATCCCTAAGGAAGGTAAATGGCTACAGGAGAAGCTGTGGCTAGTACTGTAGTGTGTTAACTGGTTAATAACCGTTATTAGCTCCGGTTTGGGCATTAAGGGGTTAATTGGTCTGAAAATTTGTGTGCAATCTTTTCAAAGCATTAAGGCTCTGTGGTGAAAATTTCATTAAAATCTGAAGTTTCTTTCATGGTTTTTTTGTTTCAATAATAATGTGTGCACTTTTATTATTTAAAGAGACAGTAACGTTTTTGTCAAATAATTTTTATTGCATTGTAGTTCTGTTTAAGTCTGTCAAACATGTCTGAATCTTCAGATAGCCTATGTTCTGTATGTCCAAAGGCCAAGGTGGTAACCCCATTAAATTTGTGTGAAGTGTGCCATAGCGTCCAAACAGCTTAAGGACAGTACAATCACACTTAAAAATATAGCCCAAGATGATTCTTTAGCTGAAGGTAGTGAAGATATCTTGCTTTCGTCTCCTTCTGTGTCAACACCAGCTATGCCTGCGCAGGCGATGCCCAGTATATCTAGCGTACCAATTGCGATTACTATGCAACAATTAGCATTTTTTTATCCAAACTGCCAGCTTTTCCTAGGAAGCGTGATTGCTCAGTTTTAAACACAGACAATGAGCAAGCAGACGCAGAGGATAATTTATCTGTAGTGCCCTCACATCAATCTGACTTGGCGGTGAGGGAGGGCCTGTCTGAGGGAAAAATTTCTGACAGGAAAAGTTTCACAGCAGGTAGAGCCTGATACTATAACATTTAAATTTAAGCTAGAACACCTCCGCGCCCTACTTAAGGAGGTTCTAGCTGCACTTGATGATTGTGATCCTTTGGGGATCCGAGAAAAATTGTGTAAAATGGACAAGTTCCTAGAGGTCCCAGTACACACTGATGCGTTTCAGATACCTAAGATGGCGGATATCGTGTCTAAGGAGTGGGAGAAGCCAGGTGTACCTTTTGTTCCCCCTCCTATATTTTAGAAAATGTTCCCAATTGTTGACCCTAGAAGGGACGCGTGGCAGACGGTCCCCAAGGTAGAGGGGGCAGTTTCAACGCTAACTAAGCGCACGACTATACCATTAGAAGATAGTTGCGCTTTCAAAAAATTAGAAGGTTTACTTAAAGGAATATTTGTTCTACAAGGTTTCCTTCGACCAATTTCCTGCATTATTGCTGTAACTACTGCAGCGGCTTTTAGTTTGAGGAACTGGAAGACTCGCTCCAGAAGGAGACTGCTTATGTCGAAGTCATGGATAGAATTGACGCCCTAAAGCTGGCTAATTCTTTCATCACAGATACCGCTTTGCAAGTAGCTAAACTAGCGGCGAAAAATTCTGGTTTTGCCACCGTGGCGCGCAGAGCGCTTTGGCTAAAATAATGGTCGGCTTATGTATCGTCCAAAACAAAATTGCTTAATATTCCTTTCAAGGGTAAGACCCTATTCGGGCCAGAGTTGAAAGAGATTATTTCAGATATCACTGGGAAAGGGCCATGCCCTTTCACGAGGTAGAGCCTTCAAGGCTAAACAAGGCCAATTTTCGTTCCTTTCGCAACTTCAGGAACGGACCTGCTTCAACCTCTACAGCTACTAAGCAAGAGGGTAAAGCTTACCAGCCCAAGCCAACATGGAAACCTTTGCAGGGCTGGAACAAGGGTAAACAGGCCAAGAAGCCTGCTGCTGCTGCCAAGACAGCATGAAAGGGTAGCCCCCGATCCGGGACCGGATCTAGTAGGGGGCAGACTTTCTCTCTTTGCTCAGGCTTGGGCAAGAGATGTTCCGGACCCCTTGGCACTAGAAATTGTCTCTCAGGGGTACCTTCTAGAGTTCAAAGACCTTTCCCCAAGGGGAAGGTTCCACATGGCTCACTTATCTTTAGACAGATAAGGAGACAGGCATTCTTACTTTGCGTACAGGACCTTTTAAAATTGGGAGTGATACACCCAGTTCCGACAGCAGAGCGAGGACTGGGTTTTTACTCAAACCTGTTTGTAGTTCCCAAAAATAAAGGAACTTTCAGGCCAATTCTGGAATTTAAAGATTTTTTAGAAAAAATTCAAAATGGAACCATTTGGACAATTTTAAGAATGTTCCAGGAGGGTCAATATAGGACTACCGTGGACTTAAAAGGATGCGTATCTGCATGTTCCGATCCACAAAGATCACCTTCAGTTCCTGAGGTTCGCCTCTCTGGACAAGCATTATCAGTTTGTGGCTCTTCCTTTCGGATTGGCCACTGCTCCCAGAATTTTCACAAGGGTGCTAGGGTCCCTTCTAGCGTTGCTAAGGCCAAGGGCATTGCAGTAGCACCTTACCTAGACAACATGTTAATACAAGCGTCGTCCTTTTCGACATTGTCCTAGCCTTTCTAAGGTCTCACGGGTGGAAGGTTAACATAGAAAAAAGTTCTCTGTCCCCGTTCACAAGGGTTCCCTTCCTGGGAACAATAATAGACTCAATAGAAATGAAGATCTTTCTGACAGAGGTCAGGAAGTTAAAACTTCTGAACACTTGTCGAGTTCTTCAATCCATTCCTCAACCCTCCATAGCTCAATGCATGGAGGTAATAGGACTCATGGTCGCATCAATGGACGTGGTTCCATTTGCTCAATCATTTAAGACCATTGCAACTGTGCATGCTCAAACAGTGGAATGGGGATTATGCAGATTTGTCTCCCCAGATTCACATGGACCAGAAAACCAGAGACTCACTCCTCTGGTGGTTGTCTCTGGATCACCTGTCTCAGGGAATGAGTTTCCGCAGACCGGAGTGGATCATTGTCACGACCGACGCCAGCCTCCTCTATCTATACAGTCATGAAATCAAACCAAAATAAGTAGAAGTGGGCATATGAGTATATGCAGATATCACAGAAAGTCCACAACAGTAAACTTGAAGAAAAAAAGGCAGCTCTCTGTCATAGGACGGTCATCCTGATATTTCGTGGTCTGAAAAGAGAAGAGGAACAGAGGCGCCAAACATGGCCTAGTAACGTCAGGGCACCAACACACAGGACCAACAGGATAGAATATACTAACAAGTGAGGCGCACCCATATGGTGCTATTGTAGCAGACTGGAACTAAATACGTGGTCCAGCTCACGTCACCACCCGCTAGAGGTCCAAATCCAGATAATCCTTAAAATGGCCTATTGGTTAAGTCCTGGAAGGAAAAAAGGCACAAAAACATAGCCCAGTAACGTTTAGGCCAGGAAGATAGAATATTTAAAGGTTGCACTTACAAGAGGCAAAGCACCACCAGGTGCAATATCAGCATTACTGGGACCTCTCAGCCGCCCAGTGGACTGTGGATTCCAGCCAACAGGAAGGTAATGGGATTCACACTAACGCAGAGAGTTCTGAGATTCTACGTGCAGAAGAGATTGCAACAAGAATCAAATTTTTCCAAGATATCTTCATATCTAAGGAAAGCATAAGCTCAAACAGAGCCTGCTGAAGAACTTTAAGGACAAGGTTTAGACTCCAAGGCGGAGTAACAGGTTTGAACACAGGCCTGATTCTAACCAAGGCCTGACAGAGTGCACGTCTGGTACATCCGCCAGACGTTTATGCAACAAAATAGACTAGGCGGATATTTTACCCTTCAAGGTACCAGCAGCTAACCCCTTCTCCAGACCCTCCTGGAGAAAAGACAATCCTAGGAATCCTAACTCTACTCCAAGAGAAACATCTGGATTCACACCAATACAGATATCTACCCCATATCTTATAGTAAATATTTCTGGTAACAGGTTTGCAAGCCTGACTTATGGTCTCAATGACCGACTCAAAAAAAACGCGCTTAGATAAAATTAAGCGTTCTGTCTCCAAGCAGTCAGCTTCAGAGAAATGAGATTTGGCTGAAGGAAGGGCCCTTGAAGTAGAAGGTCCTTCCTCAATGGAAGTCTCCAAGGTTGAAGAGATGACATCTTCACTAGGTCTGCATACCAGATCCTGCGAGGCCACGCCGGTGCAATGAGGATCACAGACACCCTCTCCTGTTTGATTTGAGCAATGACTTGAGGAAAGAGAGCGAACGGATGAAATAGGTTTGCTAGACTGAAATTCCGAGGGACCGCCAAAGCATCTATCAGTACAGCCTAAGGATCCCTTGACCCGTACCTCGGGAGCTTGGCATTCTGTCGATGCCATGAGATCCAGCTCCGGCTGTCCCCATTTGAGAATCAAGTTGGAAAACACCTCTGGATGGAGTTCCCACTCCCCCCGCGTGAAAGGTCTGTCTGCTCAGAAAATCCGCTTCCCAATTGTCCACTCCTGGAATGTAGATCGCAGATAGACAGCAGTTGTGGGTCTCCGCCCACTGGATAATCTTGGCTACCTCTGTCATAGCCAAGGAACTCAGAGTTCCCCCCTAATGTTTGATGTAAGCCACTGAAGTTATGTTGTCCGACTGGATCCTGATAAACTGGGCTGAAGCTAACTGAGGCCAGGCCAGAAGAGCATTGAAGATTGCCTTCAGCTCTAGAATGTATATGGGGAGAACAGACTCCTCCCGAGCCTTTAGTGAGCCCCAGACTGCTCCCCATCCCAGCAGGCTGGCGTCAGTTGTCACAATCACCCAGGTTGGTCTGCAAAAGCAGGTTACCTGGGAGAGATGATCCTGAGACAAACATCAAAGAAGAGTCTCTTGTCGCCTCATCCAAAAGAATTCGCGGAGACGGGTCCGCATAATCCCCGTTCCATTGTCTGAGCATTCTTAACTTCAGAGGTCTGAGATGGAACCAGGCAAATGGAATGATGTCCATGGCAGCTACCATCAGACTGATCACCTCCATACATTGAGCCACAGACGGCCGAGGAGAAGACTCTGCAGGGCCAGACAAGAGTCGAGGACCTTTTTGTTTCTCTTGTTAAGTGTATCCAGTCCACGGATCATCCATTACTTGTGGGATATTCTCCTTCCCAACAGGAAGTTGCAAGAGGATCACCCACAGCAGAGCTGCTATATAGCTCCTCCCCTCACTGCCATATCCAGTCATTCTCTTGCAACTCTCAACAAAGATAGACGTAGTAAGAGGAGAGTGGTGTATTATAGTTGGTTTTTTAACTTCAATCAAAAGTTTGTTATATTTTTAAATGGTATCGGAGTGTACTGTTTCTTCTCAGGCAGCATTAGAAGAAGAATCTGCCTGTGATTTCTATGATCTTAGCAGAAGTAACTAAGATCCATTGCTGTTCTCACATTCTGAGGAGTGAAGTAACTTCGGAGAGGGAATGGCGTGCAGGTTTTCCTGCAATAAGGTATGTGTAGTTAATATTTTTCTAGGGATGGAATTTGCTAGAAAATGCTGCTGATACCGGATTAATGTAAGTAAAGCCTTAAATGCAGTGATAGCGACTGGTATCAGGCTTATTAATAGAGATACATACTCTTATAAAAGTGTAATATAAAACGTTTGCTGGCATGTTTAATCGTTTTTATATATGTTTGGTGACAAAACTTATTGGGGCCTAGTTTTTTTTTCCAAATGGCTGGTTTTAATTTTGCCTAGAAACAGCTCCTGAGGCTTTCCACTGTTGCAAAATGAGTGGGAAGGGCCTATTTCTTCTGTTATGTGTGATCAGTCCACGGGTCATCATTACTTCTGGGATATAACTCCTCCCCAACAGGAAATGCAAGAGGATTCACCCAGCAGAGCTGCATATAGCTCCTCCCCTCTACGTCAGTCCCAGTCATTCTCTTGCACCCAACGACTAGATAGGATGTGTGAGAGGACTATGGTGATTATACTTAGTTTTTATGACTTCAATCAAAAGTTTGTTATTTTAAAATAGCACCGGAGCGTGTTATTACTTCTCTGGCAGAGTTTGAGGAAGAATCTGACAGAGATTTTTTACTATGATTTTAACCGGAGTCGTTAAGATCATATTGCTGTTCTCGACCATCTGAGGGAGGTAAAGGCTTCAGATCAGGGGACAGCGGGCAGATGAATCTGCATTGAGGTATGTGGCAGTTTTTATTTTCTGAATGGAATTGATGAGAAAAGCCTGCCATACCGTTAAAATGACATGTATGTATACACTTCAGTATTCTGGGGATGGTATTTCACCGGAACTACTGTGTTAAAGGTCACTAATCCTTTTAATAACTATTCATCATGTTAAACGTTTTTGCTGGAATGTAGAATCGTTTACATTGCTGAGGTACTGTGTGAATAAATATTTGGGCATTATTTTCCACTTGGCAGTTTTTTGCTTTAATTGTGACAGTTTCGTTTCTCTTCACTGCTGTGTGGGAGAGGGAGGGGCCGTTTTTGGCGCTCTTTGCTACGCATCAAAAAATTCCAGTCAGCTACTTTTATATTTCCTGCATGATCCGGTTCATCTCTGACAGATCTCAGGGGTCTTCAAACTTCTTTAAAGGGAGGTAAATTCTCTCAGCAGAGCTGTGAGAATTCTTATAGTGACTGTGAATAAAAAACGTTGTTTTGTTTTCTTATGTACAAATTTAATTAGTGTTGTTTTTTACTAATGGGAACAAACCTTTGCTAAAAGTTGTGTTGTTTTAAAGTTTGATGCTATAACTGTTTTTCAGTTCATTATTTCAACTGTCATTTAATCGTTAGTACCTCTTTGAGGCACAGTGCGTTTTTTTGCTAAAAAAGATTATAACCAAGTTGTAAGTTTTTTTTTGCTAGTGTGTTAAACATGTCTGACTCAGAGGAAGATATCTGTGTCATTTGTTCCAATGCCAAGGTGGAGCCCAATAGAAATTTATGTACTAACTGTATTGATGCTACTTTAAATAAAAGTCAATCTGTACAATGTGAACAAATTTCACCAAACAGCGAGGGGAGAGTTATGCCGACTAACTCGCCTCACGCGACAGTACCTGCATCTCCCGCCCGGGAGGTGCGTGATATTTTGGCGCCTAGTACATCTGGGCGGCCATTACAGATAACATTACAAGATATGGCTACTGTTATGACTGAAGTTTTGTCTAAATTACCAGAACTAAGAGGCAAGCGTGATCACTCTGGGGTGAGAACAGAGTGCGCTGACAATGCTAGGGCCATGTCTGATACTGCGTCACAGCTCGCAGAGCATGAGGACGGAGAGCTTCATTCTGTGGGTGACGGTTCTGATCCAAACAGATTGGACTCAGATATTTCAAATTTTAAATTTAAATTGGAGAACCTCCGTGTACTACTAGGGGAGGTCTTAGCAGCTCTCAACGATTGTAACACCGTTGCAATACCAGAGAAACTGTGTAGGTTGGATAAATACTTTGCGGTACCGGCGAGTACTGACGTTTTTCCTATACCTAAGAGACTAACTGAAATTGTTACTAAGGAGTGGGATAGACCCGGTGTGCCGTTCTCACCCCCTCCAATATTTAGAAAGATGTTTCCAATAGACGCCACCACTCGGGACTTATGGCAAACGGTTCCCAAGGTGGAGGGAGCAGTTTCTACTTTAGCTAAGCGTACCACTATCCCGGTGGAGGATAGCTGTGCTTTCTCAGATCCAATGGATAAAAAATTAGAGGGTTACCTTAAGAAAATGTTTGTTCAACAAGGTTTTATATTACAACCCCTTGCATGTATCGCGCCGATTACGGCTGCGGCAGCATTTTGGATTGAGTCGCTTGAAGAGAACCTTAGTTCCTCTACGCTAGACGACATTACGGACAGGCTTAGAGTCCTTAAACTAGCTAATTCTTTCATTTCGGAGGCCGTAGTACATTTAACCAAACTTACGGCTAAGAACTCAGGATTCGCCATACAGGCACGCAGGGCACTGTGGCTAAAATCCTGGTCAGCTGATGTTACTTCTAAGTCCAAATTACTTAATATACCTTTCAAGGGGCAGTCCTTATTCGGGCCCGGTTTGAAAGAAATTATCGCTGACATTACGGGAGGTAAGGGCCACGCCCTACCTCAAGACAAGGCCAAAGCTAAGGCTAGACAGTCTAATTTTCGTCCCTTTCGGAATTTCAAGACAGGAGCAGCATCAACCTCCACTGCACCAAAACAGGAAGGAGCTGTTGCTCGTTACAGGCAAGGCTGGAAGCCTAACCAGTCCTGGAACAAAAGCAAGCAGGCCAGGAAACCTGCTGCTGCCCCAAAGACAGCATGAACCGAGAGCCCCCGATCCGGGACCGGATCTAGTAGGGGGCAGACTCTCTCTCTTCGCCCAGGCCTGGGCAAGAGATGTTCAGGATCCCTGGGCACTAGAGATCATATCTCAGGGATACCTTCTAGACTTCAAATTATCTCCCCCAAGAGGGAGATTTCATCTGTCAAGGTTGTCAACAAACCAGATAAAGAAAGAAGCGTTTCTACGCTGCGTACAAGATCTGTTATTAATGGGAGTGATCCATCCGGTTCCGTGGTCGGAACAAGGACAAGGGTTCTACTCAAACCTGTTTGTGGTTCCCAAAAAAGAGGGAACTTTCAGGCCAATCTTAGATTTAAAGACTCTAAACAAATTCCTAAGAGTTCCATCGTTCAAAATGGAAACTATTCGGACAATCTTACCCATGATCCAAGAGGGTCAGTACATGACCACAGTGGATTTAAAGGATGCTTACCTTCACATACCGATCCACAAAGATCATCACCGGTATCTAAGGTTTGCCTTCTTAGACAGGCACTACCAGTTTGTAGCTCTTCCATTCGGATTGGCTACGGCTCCAAGAATCTTCACAAAGGTTCTGGGTGCCCTTCTAGCGGTACTAAGACCGCGAGGGATTTCGGTAGCTCCGTACCTAGACGACATTCTAATACAAGCTTCAAGCTTTCAAACTGCCAAGTCTCATACAGAGTTAGTTCTGGCATTTCTAAGGTCGCATGGATGGAAAGTGAACGAAAAAAAGAGTTCTCTCTTTCCTCTCACAAGAGTTCCATTCTTGGGGACTCTTATAGATTCTGTAGAAATGAAGATTTACCTGACAGAAGACAGGTTAACAAAACTTCAAAATGCATGCCGCGTCCTTCATTCCATTCAACACCCGTCAGTAGCTCAATGCATGGAGGTGATCGGCTTAATGGTAGCGGCAATGGACATAGTACCTTTTGCACGCCTACACCTCAGACCGCTGCAATTATGCATGCTAAGTCAGTGGAATGGGGATTACTCAGATTTGTCCCCTACTCTGAATCTGAATCAAGAGACCAGAAATTCTCTTCTATGGTGGCTTTATCGGCCACACCTGTCCAGGGGGATGCCATTCAGCAGGCCAGACTGGACAATTGTAACAACAGACGCCAGCCTACTAGGTTGGGGCGCTGTCTGGAATTCTCTGAAGGCTCAGGGACTATGGAATCAGGAGGAGAGTCTCCTACCAATAAACATTCTGGAATTGAGAGCAGTTCTCAATGCCCTTCTGGCTTGGCCCCAGTTAACAACTCGGGGGTTCATCAGGTTTCAGTCGGACAACATCACGACTGTAGCTTACATCAACCATCAGGGAGGGACAAGAAGCTCCCTAGCAATGATGGAAGTATCAAAGATAATTCGCTGGGCAGAGTCTCACTCTTGCCACCTGTCAGCAATCCACATCCCGGGAGTGGAGAACTGGGAGGCGGATTTCTTGAGTCGCCAGACTTTTCATCCGGGGGAGTGGGAACTTCATCCGGAGGTCTTTGCCCAAATACTTCGACGTTGGGGCAAACCAGAGATAGATCTCATGGCGTCTCGCCAGAACGCCAAACTTCCTCGCTACGGGTCCAGATCCAGGGATCCGGGAGCAGTTCTGATAGATGCTTTGACAGCACCTTGGAACTTCAGGATGGCTTATGTGTTTCCACCCTTCCCGCTGCTTCCTCGATTGATTGCCAAAATCAAACAGGAGAGAGCATCAGTAATTCTAATAGCACCTGCTTGGCCACGCAGGACTTGGTATGCAGATCTAGTGGACATGTCATCCTGTCCGCCTTGGTCTCTACCTCTAAGACAGGACCTTCTGATACAGGGTCCATTCAAACATCAAAATCTAACTTCTCTGAAGCTGACTGCTTGGAAATTGAACGCTTGATTTTATCAAAACGTGGTTTTTCTGAGTCGGTTATTGATACCCTGATTCAGGCTAGGAAGCCTGTTACCAGAAGGATTTACCATAAAATATGGCGGAAATACCTATACTGGTGCGAATCCAAAGGTTACTCCTGGAGTAAGGTTAGGATCGCTAGGATATTGTCTTTTCTACAAGAAGGTTTAGAAAAGGGTTTATCAGCTAGTTCATTAAAGGGACAGATTTCAGCTCTGTCCATCTTGTTACACAGACGTCTGTCAGAAAATCCAGACGTCCAGTCCTTTTGTCAGGCTTTAGCTAGGATCAAGCCTGTGTTTAAAGCTGTTGCTCCACCATGGAGTTTAAACTTAGTTCTTAACGTTTTACAGGGTGTTCCGTTTGAACCCCTTCATTCCATTGATATAAAATTGTTATCTTGGAAAGTTCTGTTTTTAATGGCTATTTCCTCGGCTCGAAGAGTCTCTGAGTTATCAGCCTTACATTGTGATTCCCCTTATCTGATTTTTCACTCAGACAAGGTAGTTCTGCGTACTAAACCTGGGTTCTTACCTAAGGTAGTCACTAACAGGAACATCAATCAAGAGATTGTTGTCCCATCCTTGTGTCCAAATCCTTCCTCAAAGAAGGAACGTCTTTTACACAATCTGGATGTAGTTCGTGCCCTCAAGTTCTACTTGCAGGCAACTAAAGATTTTCGCCAAACTTCTTCCTTGTTTGTCGTTTACTCTGGACAGAGGAGAGGTCAAAAAGCTTCTGCTACCTCTCTCTCTTTTTGGCTTCGTAGCATAATACGTTTAGCCTATGAGACTGCTGGACAGCAGCCTCCTGAAAGAATTACAGCTCACTCCACTAGAGCTGTGGCTTCCACTTGGGCCTTTAAGAATGAGGCCTCTGTTGAACAGATTTGCAAGGCTGCAACTTGGTCTTCGCTTCATACTTTTTCCAAATTTTACAAATTTGACACTTTTGCTTCTTCGGAGGCTATTTTTGGGAGAAAGGTTCTTCAGGCAGTGGTTCCTTCTGTATAATGAGCCTGCCTATCCCTCCCGTCATCCGTGTACTTTTGCTTTGGTATTGGTATCCCAGAAGTAATGATGACCCGTGGACTGATCACACATAACAGAAGAAAACATAATTTATGCTTACCTGATAAATTCCTTTCTTCTGTTGTGTGATCAGTCCACGGCCCGCCCTGTTTTAAGGCAGGTAAATATCTTTTAAATTATACTCCAGTCACCACTTCACCCTTGGTTACTCCTTTCTCGTTGATTCTTGGTCGAATGACTGGGACTGACGTAGAGGGGAGGAGCTATATGCAGCTCTGCTGGGTGAATCCTCTTGCATTTCCTGTTGGGGAGGAGTTATATCCCAGAAGTAATGATGACCCGTGGACTGATCACACAACAGAAGAAAGGAATTTATCAGGTAAGCATAAATTATGTTTTTAGTGCAGCTAAAAATACTGACAGACATTCAGCTTCTTCCTGCATGATCTAGGACATCTCTGAAGGGCTCAAAAGGCTTCAAAGTCGTGTTTGAGGAGGGTAACAATTACAGTAGACTGTGGCAGTTGTTGTGACTGTGTTTAAAAAACGTTTTTGTCATTTATTATTCTGTTTTTATTAAGGGGTTAATCATCCATTTGCAAGTGGGTGCAATGCTCTGCTGACTTGTTACATACACTGTAAAAATTTTGTTAGTGTAACTGCCTTTTTTCACTGTTCAAATTTTGTCAAAATTTGTTTCTCTTAACGGCACAGGAACGTTTTTTATATTGCTTGTTAACTTGCTTTAAAGTGTTTTCCAAGCTTGCTAGTCTCATTGCTAGTCTGTACAAACATGTCTGAAACAGAGGATACTTGTTCATTATGTTTAAAAGCCATGGTGGAGCCCCATAGGAGAATGTGTACTAAATGTATTGATTTCACCTTAAACAGTAAAGATCAGTCTTTATCTATAAAAGTATTGTCACCAGAGGGGTCTGTCGAGGGGGAAGTTATGCCGACTAACTCTCCCCACGTGTCGGACCCTTCGTCTCCCGCTCAAGGGACGCACGATAATATGGCGCCAAGTACATCAGGGACACCCATAGCGATTACTTTGCAGGACATGGCTGCATTCATGAATAATACCCTGTCAGAGGTATTATCCAGATTGCCTGAATTGAGAGGCAAGCGCGATAGCTCTGGGGTTAGACGAGATACAGAGCGCGTAGATGCTGTAACCTGAGGACGGAGAGCTTCAGTCTGTGGGTGACGTCTCTGATTCGGGGAGACCTGATTCAGAGATTTCTAATTTTAAATTTAAGCTTGAGAACCTCTGTGTATTGCTTGGGGAGGTATTAGCTGCTCTGAATGACTGACACAATTGCAGTGCCAGAGAAATTGTGTAGGCTGGATAAATACTATGCAGTGCCGGTGAGTACTGATGTTTTTCCAATACCTAAAAGGCTTACAGAAATTATTAGTAAGGAGTGGGATAGGCCCGGTGTGCCCTTTTCCGTACCTCCTATATTTAGAAAAATGTTTCCAATAGATGCCACTACACAGGACTTATGGCAGACTGTCCCTAAGGTGGAGGGAGCAGTTTCTACTTTAGCAAAGCATACCACTATCCCGGTTGAGGACAGTTGTGCTTTTTCAGATCCAATGGATAAAAAATTAGAGGGTTACCTTAAGAAAATGTTTATTCAACAAGGTTTTATTTTACAGCCCCTTGCATGCATTGCGCCTGTCACTGTTGCGGCGGCATTCTGGTTTGAGGCCCTGGAAGAGGCCATCCATACAGCTCCATTGACTGAAATTGTTGACAAGCTTAGAACTCTTAAGCTAGCTAACTCATTTGTTTCTGATGCCATTGTTCATTTGACTAAACTAACGGCTAAGAATTCCAGATTCGCCATCCAGGCGCGTAGGGCGCTATGGCTCAAATCCTGGTCAGCTGATGTGACTTCAAAGTCTAAATTACTCAACATTCCTTTCAAGGGGCAGACCTTATTTGGGCCTGGTTTGAAAGAAATTATTGCTGACATTTCTGGAGGTAAGGGTCATACCCTTCCTCAGGACAGGGCCAAATCAAAGGCCAAACAGTCTCATTTTCGTGCCTTTCGAAATTTCAAGGCAGGTGCAGCATCAACTTCCTCTGCTTCAAAACAAGAGGGAACTTTTGCTCAATCCAAGCAGGCCTGGAAACCTAACCAGTCCTGGAACAAGGGCAAGCAGGCCAGAAAGCCTGCTGCAGCCTCTAAGACAGCATGAAGGAGCGGCCCCCTATCCGACAACGGATCTAGTAGGGGGCAGACTCTCTCTCTTCGCCCAGGCGTGGGCAAGAGATGTTCAGGATCCCTGGGCGTTGGAGATCATGTCTCAGGGATATCTCCTGGACTCCAAAGCTTCTCCTCCACAAGGGAGAATTCACCTTTCAAGATTATCTGCAAACCAGATAAAGAAAGAGGCATTCCTAAGCTGCGTACAAGATCTCCTTGTAATGGGAGTGATCCATCCAGTTCCGCGGACGGAACAAGGACAGGGGTTTTATTCAAATCTGTTTGTGGTTCCCAAAAAAGAGGGAACCTTCAGACCAATTTTGGATTTAAAGATCCTAAACAAATTCCTCAGAGTTCCGTCATTCAAGATGGAAACTATTCGAACCATTTTACCCATGATCCAAGAGGGTCAGTACATGACCACAGTGGACTTAAAGGATGCCTAACTTCACATTCCGATTCACAAGAATCATCATCAGTTCCTGAGGTTTGCCTTTCTAGACAGGCATTACCAATTTGTAGCTCTTCCATTCGGGTTGGCTACAGCCCCAAGAATTTTTACAAAGGTTCTGGGCTCACTTCTGGCGGTCCTAAGACCGCGAGGCATAGCGGTGGCTCCTTACCTGGATGACATCCTGATACATGCGTCAAGCTTTCAAATTGCCAAATCTCATACAGAGATAGTTCTGGCATTCCTGAGGTCGCATGGGTGGAAAGTGAACGAAGAAAAGAGTTCTCTATCTCCTCTCACGAGGGTTTCCTTCCTAGGGACTCTAATAGATTCTGTAGAAATGAAAATTTACCTGACTGAGTCCAGGTTATCAAAACTTCTAAATGCTTGCCGTGTTCTTCACTCCATTCCGCGCCCCACGGTGGCTCAGTGCATGGAAGTAATCGGCTTAATGGTAGCGGCGATGGACATAGTGCCATTTGCGCGCCTGCATCTCAGACCGCTGCAATTATGCATGCTCAGTCAGTGGAATGGGGATTACACAGATTTGTCCCCTCTACTAAATCTGGATCAGGAAACCAGAGATTCTCTTCTCTGGTGGTTATCTCGGGCCCATCTGTCCAAGGGTATGACCTTTCGCAGACCAGATTGGACAATTGTAACAACAGATGCCAGCCTTCTAGGTTGGGGTGCAGTCTGGAACTCCCTGAAGGCTCAGGGTTCATGGACTCGGGAGGAGAAACTCCTCCCAATAAATATTCTGGAGTTAAGAGCAATATTCAATGCTCTTCTGGCTTGGCCTCAGCTAGCAACACTGAGGTTCATCAGATTTCAGTCGGACAACATCACGACTGTGGCTTGCATCAACCATCAAGGGGGAACCAGGAGTTCCCTAGCGATGTCAGAAGTCTCCAAAATAATTCGCTGGGCAGAGACTCACTCTTGCCACCTGTCAGCGATCCATATCCCAGGTGTAGAGAACTGGGAGGCGGATTTTCTAAGTCGTCAGACTTTTCATCCGGGGGAATGGGAACTCCATCCGGAGGTGTTTGCTCAATTGGTTCTCCGTTGGGGCAAACCAGAATTGGATCTCATGGCGTCTCGCCAGAACGCCAAGCTTCCTTGTTACGGATCCAGGTCCAGGGACCCAGAAGCGGCACTGATAGATGCTCTAGCAGCGCCTTGGTTCTTCAACCTGGCTTATGTGTTTCCACCGTTTCCTCTGCTCCCTCGTCTGATTGCCAAAATCAAACAGGAAAGAGCATCGGTGATATTGATAGCGCCTGCGTGGCCACGCAGGACCTGGTATGCAGACCTAGTGGACATGTCATCCTTTCCACCATGGACTCTGCCTCTGAGACAAGACCTAATACAAGGTCCTTTCAATCATCCGAATCTACTTTCTCTGAGACTGACTGCATGGAGATTGAACGCTTGATCCTATCAAAGCGTGGCTTCTCCGAGTCAGTAATTGATACCTTAATACAGGCACGAAAGCCTGTCACCAGGAAAATTTACCACAAGATATGGCGTAAATATCTTCATTGGTGTGAATCCAAGAATTACTCATGGAGTAGGGTTAGGATTCCTAGGATATTGTCCTTCCTCCAAGAGGGTTTGGACAAAGGATTATCAGCTAGTTCTTTAAAGGGACAGATTTCTGCTCTGTCTATTCTTTTACACAAGCGTCTGGCAGAAGTTCCAGACGTTCAGGCATTTTGTCAGGCTTTAGTTAGAATTAAGCCTGTGTTTAAACCTGTTGCTCCTCCATGGAGCTTAAACTTGGTTCTTAAAGTTCTTCAAGGGGTTCTGTTTGAACCCCTTCATTCTATTGATATCAAACTTCTTTCATGGAAAGTTCTTTTTCTGATGGCTATTTCCTCGGCTCGAAGAGTCTCGGAGTTATCTGCCTTACATTGTGATTCTCCTTATCTGATCTTTCATTCAGATATAGTTGTTCTGCGTACAAAACCTGGGTTTTTACCTAAGGTGGTTTCTAACAAGAATATCAATCAAGAGATTGTTGTTCCATCATTATGTCCTAATCCTTCTTCAAAGAAGGAACGTCTTTTGCATAATCTAGACGTAGTCCGTGCCTTGAAGTTTTACTTACAGGCTACTAAAGATTTTCGCCAAACATCTAACCTGTTTGTTGTTTACTCTGGACAGAGGAGAGGTCAGAAGGCCTCGGCAACCTCTTTCTTTTTGGCTTCGGAGTATAATCCGTTTAGCCTATGAGACTGCTGGACAGCAGCCTCCTGAAAGGATTACAGCTCATTCTACTAGAGCTGTGGCTTCCCTTCATACTTTTTCCAAATTTTACAAATTTGATACTTTTGCTTCTTCGGAGGCTGTTTTTGGGAGACAGGTTCTACAGGCAGTGGTTCCTTCCGTTTAAGTTCCTGCCTTGTCCCTCCCATCATCCGTGTACTTTAGCTTTGGTATTGGTATCCCACAAGTAATGGATGATCCGTGGACTGGATACACTTAACAAGAGAAAACATAATTTATGCTTACCTGATAAATTTATTTCTCTTGTAGTGTATCCTGTCCACGGCCCGCCCTGTCCTTTTCAGGCAGGTCTAAATTTTAATTAAACTACAGTCACCACTGCACCCTATGGTTTCTCCTTTCTCGGCTTGTTTCGGTCGAATGACTGGATATGGCAGTGAGGGGAGGAGCTATATAGCAGCTCTGCTGTGGGTGATCCTCTTGCAACTTCCTGTTGGGAAGGAGAATATCCCACAAGTAATGGATGATCCGTGGACTGGATACACTACAAGAGAAATAAATTTATCAGGTAAGCATAAATTATGTTTTTTCTGACCTCTGTCAGAAATATTCCTATTGATAAGGAATCTATTATGGTTCCCAGGAACACTACCCTTGTAGCTGGAATAAAGGAACTTTTTCCCATATTCACCTTCTAATCGTGAGAACGCAGAAAAGATAACATCCCTGTGTGGGAGTTTGCTTGTTGAGAGGAAGATGCCTGGACCAGAATCTCGTCCAGATAAGGCGACACAGCAATGCCCCGCAACCTGAGCACCGCCAACAGGGCTCCCAGAACCTTTGAAATTCTGGGAGCTGTGGCAAGGCCGAATGGAAGAGCCACAAACGAAGTGTTTGCCTAGAAATGCAAACCTCAAACTTTTGATGATCCCTGTGGATGGGAACATAAAGGTACGCATCCTTTAAATCTACCGTTGTCATGAATTGACCCTCTTGAACCAAGGGAAGAATGTAACGAATAGTTTCCATCTTGAAGGACGGTACTCTGAGGAATTAGACTTTTGAGATCTAAACTTAGTCTGAAGATTCCCTCTTTTTTGAGAACCACAGATTGGAGTAGAATCCCTAACCCTGTTCCTGCATTGGAACAGGAACTATTACTCCTAGGTATACAGGTAACCTTGATCAGAAACCTGCCCCTGGGAGGAAAGGTTTTGAACTCTAGTTGGTATCCCTGGGACACGATGTCCACTGTCCATGGATCCGGTACATCCCATACCCAGGCCTGATCGAAGAAAGAAAGCCTGCCTCCCACAAGATCCGGTCCCGGATCTGGGGCAGATCCTTCATGCTGACTGAGTCAATTGCGGGCTTCTTGGATTGCTTCCCCTTGTTCCAAGACTGGTTGGACCTCCAGGAAGGCTTTGACTGTTCCTGCTTGGCAGAGTTTGAGGAAGATTTACCCTTGAAGTTTATCCTGTGGGAGTAAATGTCCCGTTCCTTTCGTAATATCTGAAATAATTTCAGCAAAGCTCGGCCCAAACAAGGGCTTACCCTTGTAGGGAATCGCCAAATGCTTAGACTTAGATGACACATCCGCAGACCAGGGCCTCAACCATAAAGCTCTGCGGCCCAGTACAGCAAAGCCAGAAATCTTTGCTCCCAACTTAATGACTTGTAGGGAAGCATCCTTAATTAAGGAATTGGCCAACTTAAGAGCCTTAATCCTTTCCTGGATCTACTCAAGGGGGAGTATCTGTCTGGATACAATCGGACAACGCATCAAACCAGTATACTGCTGCGCTGGTGACGGTAGCAATACACAACGCAGGTTGCCATTGTAAACCCTGGTGTACATAAATATTTTTAAGTAACCCTTCTAACTTCTTATCCATAGGATCCTTAAAGGAACAGCTATCCTCTATGGCAGCGGTTCCCAACCTTTTTTCTCTCCCGTACCCCTTGATTAGGCTTTTCATTTATGAGTTCCCCCTCTCTTCATTACCACCACCCATCACTCAAAAAAAGTTTTTATTTTTTTTATTTTCTTAGGTTAGCAGCTAAATCAAATGAATCAAATTAACATAATTACATTTAAAGGCTTTTAATTTTGATTTTACATAATGTATTTAAATGTTTTATTATAGCAGCCTAACTTTAGATCAAAACAAATAAAACTTGCATTAAAATATTTTTAACCTTATTAACTTATGATAAAAGAACGTAACAATTATTCTTCTTGATATAAAAGTCTTCCAACATGGCTCTTCATATTTTTAATGTGATCCTTGAGCTTGTTTCATGGAACTAAGTTTTTTAAAATCCGGTTCAAATGAAGATAGATATAACCTCAAATCGGAAGCTGCGTCAAGCTTATTGCGATATTTATTCTTAATATACGCATAAGACGAGAATGCTCTTTCAACAAGCTCTGTGTTTGTGAAAGGTAGTAAATATTTTATAGCTTTATCACTGAGTTCTTGGTACTCTTCTTTCATCGCTGCCCAGAATTCAATGACATCTCTTTTTTGAAATCAGATTGTAAAGAAGAATCAGTTGAAAGTTCAATCAATTTTTCTTTTTCAGAAAATGAAAGTTTTTCAGCTTGTTGAAAAAACAATTCGTTGAATGGATTTAAAATCCAGTTTTCTTCACTATTTCGCTTTGGAAAATACTGTCTGAACGAAATCTTAAATCCTTGTAAGTGGGCTACTATACTACTTTTTACAACTTTTGACAATTTCAGCTCGTTCTCAGATAAGAAACTGTGAAGTGTGTCAAAAACTTCACACTGGTCTTTTTTGATACATGATTCCCAAAAATCCAATTTCTTGATCATAGACTCTATTTTGTCACATCTTAAAGATGTTTATTGAACTGTTCTGTAATCCGCGGTTTAGTTCATTTATTTCTGAAAAAATATCAGATAAGTACGCAAGCTGTTGAAGCCATTCACTTTCATGAAACTTAGAGCTCAACTCAAAAGGATGGTCTTCAAAAAAAAACCTGAACTTCATGTCTCAATTCAAACAATCTTGTGAGTACTTTTCCCTGTGACAGCCACCTCACTTCTGTGTGTAACAATAATGTAGTATGGAGGCTGTCCATCTCTTTACACAAAGATATGAATAGTCTGGAGTTAGTTGAATTAACCTTAATATAATTATGTAATAATAATGTTTTGTTTCTCCTTTTTTCTTTTGTCAAGATGGATAAAATTCTATATACAGTCTTGTGGTTTTTGAGGTTGTTGGAGCTGTGGCTCCTAAAATTATGTATAATATTATTTGCTGACGTATAGAACATTTAGTTTGATGGTGGACAATAATTTTTGCTTAGCTCTTAATAATTTAGACTGTATATTTGTTTACTTTCAAATGTTAACATTTTTATGTCTTATGTTGTTCTAAAATTGAAAAAGTGAGGTTAAGTTTATTTTTTCTTTTGGTGTTTTGTTGGATTATTCTGTGATGAAACAGAAATGATTATGTGTTTAACAATTTGCACAGTGTGTCTTTTTTTCTTTTTCTCAGTGATGTTGCATTGTATTTTTAACCTCAATAAAAAATTATTTAAAAAAAAATTATATAATTAACAACTTTGACAGATTGATTGAGCACTCCCTTCAATGAATCTGGCAGGGGTTTGGACGCTAGGCTTTGTCTGTGAATACAGCAATGACTCCAAGCTACATGGGGAGCAACCTCTTTGATGCGACCGCATAAACCTCTATAACAGCCAGACATAGATTTTCCACCATCCGTGCAAACACCACAGCAATTGGCCCAACCAATTGTTTTTTCACAGAAATAAGACTGAATGGCATTAAATATATCTTCACCTGTACATCTTTCAGTGAGAGGATAGCAAAGTAAAAGATTTTCTTCAAGCACGTTATCATTTAAATATCTTGCAATGACAAGCAAAATCGACAGATTGGAAACATCAGTGCTTTCATCCACCTGTATTGAAAAGAAGGGACTCCTTTTTATTCTTTCAATTACTGTAGATTCAATGTCGTCAGACATGTCCTTAATTCTGCGTGAAACTGTATTGTTTGATAAGGGAATATTGTTAATTTTTTGTTCATGGTCTTCACTGAACATACATTGAACAGCATCTTTGATACAAGGAGATATCAATTTTTCAGCAATTGTATGATTTTTACCGCTTTTAGCAATACGGTAACTTATTCTGTATGATGCTTCAACCGCATTCTCATGGACTTTGTTAGCAGATAATAAATAAGAAGTTAGATTAAGGCCGTTTGATAGTCGCTTGAAAAAACTTACATCTTTTTGTTTATAAATTGGATGTTTTGTCTCTAAATGGCGCATCATTAAAGATGGTTTCATGCTACCGTTAGACAATATCTCTCCACAAACAACGCACAGTGGTTTTGGACAGTCTTCATTTTCCATGAACGAAAATCCATATCTCAAGTATTCAACAGAATATTTTCTCTTTAGTGGAGCACTGATGTTTTTAGTTTTTTTAATAGTGTTAACTTTATCTCTTGCACTTGCAAAAACAGGCCTATCAGTCGCTACACCCTGGTCCCCTTGCACTTCTAAATCATCAGACTGCTTTGAAGTACTTGCAGCTGACGAATCAGCAGGTTGAATTTCACTGCTAACTGCAGCTCTCTTAAGAGTTCCAGTTTTCAACCACTTATCCATTTCGGGGCACAAAGTCACTCAATGATCAATAAATAGCTAAACACTTAAAATTAAGCACTCATAAAAAAGATCAGTCCCAAAGCATGTGTTTTTGTATCTGTAACTGAAGTCTATCTTTCTCTTGTAAGGTGTATCCAGTCCACGGATCATCCATTACTTGTGGGATATTCTCATTCCCAACAGGAAGTTGCAAGAGGACACCCACAGCAGAGCTGTAATATAGCTCCTCGCCTAACTGTCATACCCAGTCATTCTCTTGCAACTCTCAACAAGCAAGGATGTTGTAGGAGAGAGTGGTTAAATATAGCTAGTTTATTTTCTTCAATCAAAAGTTTGTTATTTTTAAATAGTACCGGAGTTGTGCTATTTTATCTCAGGCAGTAAATAGAAGAAGAATCTGCCTGAGGTTTCTATGATCTTAGCAGGTTGTAACTAAGATCCATTGCTATTCTCACATATGTCTGAGGGGATTACACAGATGAGGTAACTTCAGCGAGAGAATGGCGTGCAGTTTATTCTGCTATCAGGTATGTGCAGTTATAATTTTTTCTAGAGATGGAAAACACTAGAAAATGCTGCTGATACCGGATTAATGTAAGTTAAGCCTGAATACAGTGATTTAATAACGACTGGTATGCTTACTCCCAGGGGTAATACCCTTATGATATTTACAATATAAAACGTTTGCTGGCATGTTTAATAGTTTTTATATATGCTTTGGTGATAAAACTTTATTGGGGCCTAGTTTTTTTCCACATGGCTGGCTTAAATTTGGACTAGAAACAATTTCCACTGTTGTAGTATAAAAGTTACAGTTGGTGCAGTTAAAATTACAAACTGTGACATCCAGCTTCCCTCAAAGGACCTCTGAATGCTATAGGACATCTCTAAAGGGCCCAAAGGATTTCCAAAGTAGTTTACTGGGGAAGGTAGGGCCACAGCTTGCTGTGGCAGTTGGTTGTGACTGTTAAAAAAGTCTATTTCGTTTTTTTGATCCGTTTTTTTGAACTAAGGGGTTAATCATCCATTTGCAAGTGGGTGCAATGCTCCGTTAGCCTTTTATACACACTGTAAAAATTTTGTTTGATTTATTGCATTTTTTCACTGTTTTTCAAATTCTGACAAAATTTGTTTCTCTTAAAGGCACAGTGCCGTTTTTTATATTTGCTTGTTAACTTGAATTAAAGTGTTTTCCAAGCTTGCTAGTCTCATTGCTATTCTGTATAAACATGTCTGACATAGAAGAAACTCCTTGTTTATTATGTTTAAAAGCCATGGTGGAACCCCCTCTTAGAATGTGTACCAAATGTACTGATTTCATTTTATGCAATAAAGATCATTTTCTGTCTTTAAAAAATGTATCACCAGAGGAATCTGACAAGGGGGAAGTTATGCCGACTAACTTTCCCCACGTGTCAGACCCTTTGACTCCCGCTTAAGGGATTCACGGTCAAATGGCGCCAAGTACATCTAGGGCGCCCATAGCGTTTACTTTACATGGATAATACACTGTCAGCGGTATTAGCCAGACTACCTGAACTTAGAGGTAAGCGAGATAGCTCTGGGGTGAGACAAAATTCAGAGCATACTGATGCTTTAAGAACCATGTCTGATACTGCCTCACAATATGCAGAAGCTGAGGAAAGAAAGCTTCAGTCAGTGGGTGATGTTAATGACTCAGGAAAGATACCTGATTCTAATATTTCTACATTTAAATTTAAGCTTGAACACCTCTGCGTGTTGCTTAGGGAGGTTTTAGCTGCTCTGAATGACTGTGATACCATTGCAGTGCCAGAGAAATTGTGTAGACTGGATAAATACTTTGCAGTGCCGGTGTGTACTGATATTTTTCCAAATACCTAAAAGGTTTACAGAAATTATTAATAAGGAATAGGATAGACCAGGTGTGCCGTTCTCTTCCCCTCCTATTTTTAGAAAAATGTTTCCAATAGACTCCACCACATGGGACTTATGGCAGACAGTCCCTAAGGTGGATGGAACAGTTTCTACTCTAGTAAAGCGTACTGCTATCCCTGTCGAGGACAGTTGTGTTTTTTTTTTTTTTTTTTTTTTTTTTTTATATACAAATGATAAAAAATTAGAGGTTACCTTAAGAAAATATTTATTCAACAAGGTTTTATCCTACAGCCCCTTGCATGCATTGCCCCTGTCACTGCTGCTGCGGCGTACTGGTTTGAGTCTCTGGAAGAGGCTTTACAGGTTGTGACTCCATTGGATGACATACTTGGCAAACTTAGAGCACTTAAGCTAGCCAATTCTTTTATTCTGATGTCATTGTTCATTTGACTAAACTAACGGCTAAGAATTCTGGTTTTGCTATACAGGCGCGCAGAGCGCTATGGCTTAGATCATGGTCAGCTGACGTGACTTCAAAATCTAAGCTACTTAACATTCCCTTCAAGGGGCAGACCCTATTCGGGCCTGGTTGAAGGAGATTATTGCTGATATCACTGGAGGAAAAGGTCATGCCCTTCCTCAGGATAGGGCCAAACAGTCTAATTTTCGTGCCTTTCAAAACTTCAAGGCAGGTGCGGCATCAACCTCCTCTAATAATAAACAAGAGGGAACTTTTGCTCAATCCAAGACGGTCTGGAGACCAAACCTGACATGGAAAAAAGGTAAGCAGGAAAAAAAGCCTGCTGCTGCCGCCTCTAAGACAGCATGAAGGAACGGCCCCCTATCCGGGAACGGATCTAGTAGGGGGCAGACTTTCACTCTTTGCCCAGGCGTGGGCAAGAGATGTTCAGGATCCCTGGGCGTTGGAAATTATATCCCAGGGATATCTTCTGGACTTCAAAGCTTCCCCCCCCCCCAAAAGGGAGATTTCACCTTTCACAATTATCTGCACACCAGATAAAGAGAGAGGCATTCTTACACTGTGTACGAGTCCTAGTTATGGGAGTGATCCATCCAGTTCCAAAGGAGGAACAGGGACAGGGTTTTTACTCAAATCTGTTTGTGGTTCCCAAAAAAGAGGGAACCTTCAGACCAATTTTGGATCTAAAGATCTTAAACAAATTCCTCAAAGTTCCGTTGTTCAAGATGGAAACTATTCGTACCATCCTACCACTGATCCAGGAGGGTCAATATATGACTACAGTGGATCTAAAGGATGCTTATCTTCACATTCCGATACACAAAGATCATCATCGGTTTCTCAGGTTTGCCTTTTAAGACAGGCATTACCAGTTGTAGCTCTTCCCTTGGGATTAGCTACAGCCCCAAGAATCTTTACAAAGGTTCTAGGGTCACTTATGGCGGTCGTAAGGCCGCGGGGCATAGCAGTAGCCCCTTATTTAGACGACATCCTGATACAGGCGTCAAACTTCCAAATTGCCAAGTCTCATACGGACGTAGTACTGGCATTTCTGTGGTCGCATGGGTGGAAAGTGAACGAGGAAAAGAGTTCTCTATCCCCACTCACAAGAGTTTCCTTTCTAGGGACTCTGATAGATTCTGTAGAAATGAAAATTCACCTGACTGAGTCCAGGTTATCAAAGCTTCTAAATTCCTGCCGATTCTTCATTCCATTCCACGCCCTTCGGTGGTTCAGTGTATGGAAGTAATCGGCTTAATGGTAGCGGCAATGGACATAGTGCCGTTTGCACGCTTGCAGCGGTCTGAGATGTAACTATGCATGCTCAGTCAGTGGAGCGGGGATTACACAGATTTGTCCCCTCAACTGAATCTGGACCAAGAGACCAGGAATTCTCTTCTCTGGTGGCTATCTCGGGTCCATCTGTCCAAAGGTATGACCTTTCGCAGGCCAGATTGGACAATTGTTACGACAGATGCCAGCCTTCTAGGTTGGGGTGCAGTCTGGAACTCCCTGAAGGCTCAGGGATCGTGGACCCAGGAGGAGTCTCTCCTTCCATTAAATATTCTGGAACTAAGAGCGATATTCAAGGCTCTTCAGGCTTGGCCTCAGTTAGCAACTCTGAGGTACATCAGATTTCAGTCGGACAACATCACGACTGTAGCTTACATCAACCATCAAGGGGGAACGAGAAGTTCCCTAGAGATGTTAGAAGTTTAAAAAAATAATTCGCTGGGCAGAGATTCACTCTTGCCACCTATCAGCTATCCATATCCCAGGTGTAGAGCACTGGGAGGCGGATTTTCTAAGTCGTCAGACTTTTCATCCGGGAGAGTGGGAACTCCATCCGGAGGCATTTGCACAATTGATTCATCGTTGGGGCAAACCAGAACTGGATCTCATGGCATTTCGCCAGAACGCCAAGCTTCCGTGTTACGGATCCAGGTCCAGGGATCCCAAGGCGACACTGATAGATGCTCTAGTAGCGCCCTGGTCTTTCAACCTGGCTTATGTGTTTCCACTGTTTCCTCTGCTCCCTCGACTGATTGCCAAGATCAAGTAGGAGAGAGCATCGGTGATTCTGATAGCACCTGCGTGGCCACGCAGGACCTGGTATGCAGATCTGGTGGACATGTCATCCTTTCCACCATGGTCTCTGCCTCTGAAACAGGACCTTCTACTTCAGGGTCCTTTCAACCATCCAAATCTAATTTCTCTGAGGCTGACTGCCTGGAGATTGAACGCTTGATTTTATCAAAGCATGGCTTCTCCGAGTCAGTTATTAATACCTTAAGACAGACACGAAAGCCTGTCACCAGGAAAATTTACCATAAGGTATGGCGTAGATATCTTTATTGGTGTGAATCCAAGGGTTACTCATGGAGTAAGGTCAGGATTGCTAGGATATTATCTTTTCTCCAAGAAGGTTTGGAAAAAGGATTGTCAGCTAGTTAAGCGTCTGGCAGATGTTCCAGACGTTCAGGCATTTTGTCAGGCTTTAGTTAGAATCAAGCCTGTGTTTAAACCTGTTGCTCCACCATGTAGCTTAAACTTGGTTCTTAAGGTTCTTCAAGGAGTTCCGTTTGAACCTCTTCATTCCATAGATATCAAACTTTTATCTTGGAAAGTCCTTTTTTTGGTAGCTATTTCCTCGGCTCGTAGAGTCTCCGAGTTATCTGCCTTACAATGTGATTCTCCTTATCTGATTTTCCATACGGATAAGGTAGTCCTGCGTACCAAACCTGGGTTCTTACCTAAGGTGGTATCTAACAAGAATATCAATCAAGAGATTGTTGTTCCATCCTTGTGTTACACAATTTGGACGTGGTCCGTGCTTTAAAGTTTTACTTACAAGCTACTAAAGATTTTCGTCAAACATCTGCTTTGTTTGTTGTCTACTCTGGACAGAGGAGAGGTCAAAAGGCTTCGGCAACCTCTTTTTCTTTTTGACTAAGAAGCTTAATCCGCTTAGCCTATGAGACTGCTGGACAGCAACCTCCTGAAAGGATTACAGCTCATTCCACTAGAGCTGTGGCTTCCACTTGGGCCTTTAAAAATGAGTCTTCTTTTGATCAGATTTGCAAGGCGACGACTTGGTCTTTGCTTCATATTTTTTCAAAATTTTACAAATTTGATACTTTTGCTTCTTTGGAGGCTATATTTGGGAGAGAGGTTTTACGGGCAGTGGTTCCTTCCATTTAAGTTCCTGCCTTGTCCCTCCCTTCATCCGTGTACTTTAGCTTTGGTATTGGTATCCCACAAGTAATGGATGATCCGTGGACTGGATACACCTTATTTCTCTTGTGGTGTATCCAGTCCACGGCCCGCCCTGTCATTTTAAGGCAGGTAATTTTTAAATTTAAACTACAGTAACCACTGCACCCTATGGTTCCTCCTTTCTCGGCTTGTTTTCGGTCGAATGACTGGCTATGACAGTTAGGGGAGGAGCTATATTACAGCTCTGCTGTGGGTGTCCTCTTGCAACTTCCTGTTGGGAATGAGAATATCCCACAATTAATGGATGATCCGTGGACTGGATACACCACAAGAGAAATTTATCAGGTAAGCATAAATTGTGTTATTTAAAACTTGGTTGCAGGTGAACCTTTCACTCGGTGGGCTATGTCACAATGATGCAGACAGTTTCAGAGGTTATGAAGGGGAGAGTGTTAGACGCAATGTACAGGTGTTGAGTGCATAAACTCTTACCAGAGCTGAAAGTACTTGATCCCAAACTGTCTCCGCCAGTAAACTCAGCTTCCTCTCTTCTGCAATTCCTTTGCAATCTAGATAGAACAAAACACAACAGACTGTTACCAAATACAGGTCATAGATAAATCCCAGGAAGATAGAAACAATACACAAATCCATACACACAAATATGTATCCTAGACCTCAGTAAGGTTATCTTTATGAATTATTTAGCCAAAATTGCCTATACATATTGTATGTCAGCACTGATAGAGTAAATTAAATGTTGACAGTATAACTTGTCTTAATAAAAATATACTGTGATTTCAATAGTTAAAAGCTTGATGCAGTTCCTATAAAAATTCAAACCTGCCATTCAGGGACCCCCCAAATGATTTTGATACCTTTTATTTTGCCAATTTTTGAAAGGGAAAAACAAAAAAAAGTCCTATTTGGTAGGTAGGCAATAATATGTCCTTGTGACAACCAGATTGTTATAATTGTATGTTGTGTGATTAATTTTACAAATACATGATATACAGTCACATATGAAACCCCAAAGCTGTTCATTAAATAAATTAGCAGACTACAATAAATGTATTAGTTCTTGGCCCCAGTCCCTCAGTCTCAACATCAGGTGGTCCTTATATTCAAAATTTTTAGTCTGTTGCACAAAAATATGCAATCATTTAATGTTCCTTTACTCTTCTCCTATTGCACATATGTTAATGCCAGTGATGCTATATTTATATTACATTGAATATAAGTGAACTTTATTTGTTCCATACTTAGGTGAGAAACACTGTTATATATTTAATAATTAAATCTATGAGTCAGTGTTTCTCACCTAAGTATGGAACAAATACAGTTCACCAAGGTTAAAATGGAAAGTAAACATTCATTGTAATATCAATATAGCATCACTGACACTGGCATTAACAAATGTGCAATAGGAATACTAAAAAATTAAATGATTGCAAATTTTTGGATACAAGGAGGACATCATATTATTACTGTGTCCTTATGTTTTTAAATTATGTTTTTTAGAAAATTACTTTTATAATATTAAATAAGATTAGTAAGCTATGTGCACTGAGCAGAGTCACTACAGCCTCTCTGCTCATTGCTTGCCTTTAAATTCTTGTTTAATATTATAAAAAGGCTGAGCCAAATATAAGCAAGTGGATTTGAGATTTTGAGTACAGTAGGTACTACGGTCTGTCATCTGTCAAGGCCAGGGTAATATAATGAAATTAAAAACATTAAAATTAAAAACAAGTAGAGGAGCACAGACCGGTGTTTTGCGGTAAACTTTATTTGCAATAGTGGCGCCATAGAGCTCAAACGAGTGAAAAATGTAACACACACACACAAGTGGAGGGAATAATAACCCCGGGGTAAAATACAGAGAGTTCGGGAGCTGTGATAATAACAGGCAATAATAATGAAAGCCTGTGAGTACCACCTGTGTGGACAGCGGGTGCCAGTCAAGTCAATCTCTGGCTGCCGGAAATGAAGACGTGCATTGAAGGAAGACACAGACACTCACCAGACTCCTGTGTTCTCTGTAGTGCTAGCGCAGGATAAAGCCAGCCCAACCGCGCGCATTTTACACTGTCCAATGATCAGTAGTGCTAGGTTGCTATGAGGACACAAATAACTAAAAATTTGATTACATGTTTATGGCGGGCGGGCAGCAAACTTCCGCCTTTACAAGTAATAGAGGTCATGTTTATGGCGGGCGGGCAGTAAAATTCCGCAATTACAAGTCATATCTTCAAGTACCCCCAACCTGTCTGCCGCGTACCCCCAGGGGTACGCGTACCACAGGTTGGGAACCGCTGCTCTATGGGAATAGTGGTTCTCTTAGCCAAAGTGGAAATTGTCCCTTCTACTTTGGGGACCGTCTGCCAATACTTCTTGATAGTGTCAGCTATTGGAAACATCTTCTTAAAAATTGGGAATTGCCAGGTCTCTCCCATTCTTGAGCAATCTCTGTAGCTCGTTCAGGAACTGGAAAAACCTCCACGAGGAAGGAAGTCAAAGTATTTGTTTAGCTTACTAGACTTCTTAGGATTGTCTATGGCAGTCATGTCAGTCGTCCAAGGTGGCCAAAACCACTTAAAGTAGCAACCGGAGGTGTTCTAGCTTAAACCTGAAGGATACAACTTCTGCATCAGAAGAATGAATGACACTGTCTGCGTCTGAGACTTCAACCTCAGATGCTACCGAAGTATCCCCCTCCTCAGACTTCTAGGAAGGAACAATCGGAATAGCCACAAACCTTACTCACTGATTCCTTAGATTTCCTCTTGTGCTTTCCCTGCAGCATGGAAAAAGCAGACAGCGCATAAGTAACACCAACCGGAGTGTGAGAAGCGCAGGGCACTGCATGTATAGAGGATAAAGTTTGGGACACTTGAGGAGAGAGCTGCGGCATTTCTTTAACAGGGGACTCCTGAACAACATCTGCCTTAACTAATAATGGCTCAGAATCGGTCTTTTTCTGTAATTTAATGCTCTTTCAAAACATGAGGAGCAAAAAGGGATTGGGGTGTCTACATCAAAACATAAGCTACATATGTTTTGCAGGGCCTCTTGATCCATCTTTACCCAATGTTCAAACAAAAAAGTTACTGTCACTTTAAATTTTAAAAGTAAAAATTTTCTTTTATTCTTTAACTACCGCTAAGCAGCAGTTGACTATAATCCTCAGACAGCCTCTTCACTTCAGCACTGCTTGCTGAGGCACCTACCTTTCCTCCTGTGAAACCAGATTAAACACTGAATACGATCCGGACTCAAAATCTAGCTGTTCAAAATGGCTACAATGTTTCCCAGAGAAAACTCCTCTACTATCGGAGATGTAGGAACCAACAGGAAATGTTCCGGAAATGCGCGCAATGCTAAATTGCCGCCTCAGAAAAACTGCCGTTCCATTTGTGGGCGTTCCGAACTAGAAAGGGACCGGCCGCCATTACCATCAATACCGGAGCCTTGTCACACAGAACAAACACTCTTGTCCCACAAAGTCCTTAATTATACCGGAACAATTAAAATACATCTGAGCCTCTCCAAAAGTTTTAACGTCCCCAGTGCCTGCATACACTGCCAACATAAATCCTATTTACCCCAAATAGGATAATTAGTGTTTAACGTCCCAAACAGTATTTAACTGATAAAGAGCCATATTCTCGTTATTCTATTCAAGAAAATACAAATAGGCACTTACCTGAAGATCAATCTGCCTGGCAGCAGGGCAGCTCACATGGTATGAGAGGTCACCTCTCTCACATGGACCCGTGGGAATATTAGGAAAGACTGAATAATCCTAATCAGGCTTTCAGTATAGGGCTGCAACAACTACTTGGGAGGCGCAGTGAGGATTATACCCCGCACGTTCCCAATTGCTTAAAAGCCACCACTGCTCTACTGAAGAGACTGACATGGGCTACGGATAAACCCCAGGAAGAAGCAGGACAATCTTGCTTTTTATTTTAAAATAATAAATCTTGGTTAAAGAATCTTCTTTCAGACACCTAAACTTTACCACCTCTATGCTTTTAACGTAGGCAAAGAGAATGACTGGGGTTGGAGGGAAGGGAGGTGATGCTGAACAGCTTTGCTGTGGTGCTCTAGTAATATTCCTGATAGTAATTAGAAATGATCTGTGGACTCACCGTGTCATTAGAAAGAAATACATTTATTTTTGAATTTTCAGCTTATATTTGTTTTCTTGCCTCTGATCTATTTTGGAGATTTTTTTTCTTTCTTAATTTCTGAACTTTCATTCGTTGTTAAATTGTTGGTTCTCTTATGTTCTGATAGTTTCCATTATTTATTTCTCAAGTTTCATCTCAGACTTTAGACAGTTACATATTACTGGCATCTTCTGTTTCCTGTAATGTCACATTTTTTGTATCCTTTTTGAATTTTCTGTGTTGTAATAGATAATTTATCAATAAAATAATTAGAAGAAAAATAAACAGGCCTACCTAGAGGAAATGTGTTGAAAATACAAGGTTTTTACTGTCCCTTTTTGAGCAAGTAGTTAAAATGTTTATATTGAAACTAACTGGAAATTAGTGATGCTAAGATAAAAATGCTCTTTGTAGAGACATTTTTGTTTTGCATGTGATTTTAACTTTAAATGCACTGTTTTTTAGCAAGATGTCAAACAAATCCTTTTGTGAAAATTGTTCATGTACTGCATTGGAATAACAGGAAATGAATGTTTTCTAAAGGAACGATCTGTTGCAATTTTAGATAAGTAGATGAATTGTAGTGGTCCAGATAAAAAGAACTTAAGGACTTTGTTGCCCCCTCCCCATAAAATTTGGACACTACTGCTTTTAATGGTCAATTATAGTGCGAAAAATACATGTTGCTGATTATCATTGCCATGTACGCTTAGGACCCATACTTCTATGAAGCTCTAAAGCTATACTTTAGCTGTGTGTTTAATCTATAAGTGGGCAACACCTTATCTGGATTTGCACAGATTGTAGTGTTGCAATTTTACAAGAATAAATGCAGCTCTGAATAGAGCTGAAAGGCACGAGGGGCAACTTCTGCCCACACCTAGTTTAATTCCTTTACAATCAGTACTGTGTGTTTTAACCCCTCTCCAAATTAGAGCATATATATTTTTTTGCACTAGAATTCACCTTTAAAAAAGTTATAAATTATTACCATAATACCAATAGATTTTAAAGCATAAGGGAATACCGTGAGACTAAAGGGGGAATGTTAATGTTGAATAAGTATGTGTTTTTAATTAATATATTTTCTTGCTTTTTCCAGGTCGCCTGGTCTTGCGTGCAATGGGAGCTCCACCATGTCAACCGATCTTGGGCCTGGCACACGTTTAAGGGCTACATCTGGTATGGGCGACGGATTGGAAGGTGCGCAGATGTCAGGACCTCAGCCACCTGTCCTAACCCAGCCCCAGCCACAGACTCCCCAACTTGCCAATCCCCCACCTCCTGAGACCTCCAGCACCAACCGACCAAAGCGGCAGACAAATCAGTTACAGTACTTACTCAAAACCGTGCTCAAGACGCTATGGAAGCACCAGTTCGCTTGGCCTTTCCAGCAGCCTGTGGATGTCATCAAACTTAATCTGCCGGTGTGTATACTCTTGATTTAATATGCAAGGTTAAAAATGCATCTGCACAAGTATCAAATCATCATTTAGAGAACGAAAATGTTATGTGGATAATTATTTTTATACCTCATATTAAGTAATAGATTATTTTGCACATGCCACATACATAAAAATCATACATAGTAATGCTTATTTACCTTTTTGCAAGAAGTGTGTGAAACACATTTCTGTTTAATACAGGTGGTGAGAGTCTACAATCCATTACTCATGGGAATTACTCTTCTCTACCACTAAGAGGAGGCAAATTCCCAAACCCCAAGAACTCTGTAAAACCCTTCCTACCTCTCACATGCTTCTGCTGGAAGTGGTTGAAGAATGAAGATGTGCATGTTTTCTTCAGAGAGGGGTTTTTCAGACTGTTATTGCCTGGTTCCCCTCAAAGTACAGTGCTTGTCAGACGGATATATTTGCGATATGGTTTTGCCTCATGGGGAAATCCTTCATAAACCCTCTCTAATCGGTCGCAGGAACGTCTTCTGCCTCCATTTATGGATTTGCCTTGTACTCCTATTCCATAACTTCTGCTTATATCTGTCCGTACTGGTTTGGCTGTCTTCTTTGATAGTGGACGAGTGTCTATGGGTAAGTATGTTTCTTTCATGTAAATGGCAAGAGTCCATGAGCTAGTGACGTATGGGATATATACTTCTACCAGGAGGGGGCAAAGTTTCCCAAACCTCAAATGCCTATAAATACACCTCCCACCACACACACACTTCAGTCTTAATAACTTTGCCTCCTATGGAGGTGGTGAAGTAAGTTTTGTGCTTGATTTTTAGGATTTCTTCTGTAAGTAGTGCTAAGCATTCAGAAGCCCAATTCCTCTGAGTACAGTGTTTGTCAGACGGACGTGAAACCAGTATTGCCTGTTTTTTATGGTTTCACTCAAGGGAAATCTTTTCAAGAGTTCTGTTGTCGGTTGTAGGGATTCATCTCCTACCTTCCTTTTCAGATTGACTATATACTCTTCTATCATTACCTCTGCTGATAGTTTTCAGTACTGGTTTGGCTATCTGCTGTATGTGGATGGGTGTGTTCGGTTAGTATGTATCATTATTTAAGACCCTCTCGGCTTTATGTATTAATATAAAATTTTAAATATATGTATTTACTTATTTTTGCCATGATTCAGGTCTCTGTGTATTTCTCTTTTCAGTCTAACAGTTTCAGTATGAGAATCATGTTATAGGAAGCTATTTAATTAAAAAAACAAAACTTACCTGGGGTTTTGTCTTTTTCTAATTTGACTTGTTTTTTACTTCAAATTCGCGAGCATATCTAGGCTTGCGAGGGAGCAAAAGGCTGTTATCTATTGTGCAAATTTACGTCTATAGTTTCGCAAGTTCATTTCCTGCGTCTTTATTAACGTTTGGCGTAAAGTTGCACTTGTTATGACGCGAGTTGCGTAATTGCTGGATGTTTGGCGCCAAAAAATATTGACTTTGCATTGTGCGTCATACTTGGCAACAAATATTTCATTTACAAAGAGATGAGTCCACGGATTTCATCCTTGTGGGATATTAACCTCCTGCTAACAGGAAGTGGCAAAGAGCACCACAGCAGAGCTGTATATATAGCCCCTCCCCTTCCCCTCCACCCTCAGTCATTCTCTTTGCCTGTATTATACTAGGAAAACATGGTAAAGTGAGGTGTTAGTTTTAGTTTCTTCAATCAAGAAGTTTATTTTAAATGGTACCGGTGCGTACTATTTTCCTCAGGGGGATATGGAAGAAGATTTCTGCCCTGAGGTTTGATGATCTTAGCATTTGTAACTAAGATCCACGCTGGTTCCCACAAGACTAATGAAGGTAACCATGAGACATCTTCAGTGTGGAGACTGGTTTCATGCTACAAGCAGCATTAAGGTATGTGCAGCCTTTTTTTCTGAGGAGACTTGGTGTATCAGAACTGGCTGGCATTATTTCCCTGTATGGGAATGGGGTAAGCAGTAAAACCTATTTTAATAAGAGTGGTGTTACTGGAGTCCCTATATTATATTTATCATTAGTTGATATTTGGGCATTATGTGACATGGGAGACAATATAAAAAACGATGTTTCTCCAACATTGGTATGTCCGGTCCACAGCGTCATCCATTACTTGTGGGATATTCTCCTCCCCTACAGGGAAAGGCAAGGAGAGCACACAGCAAGAGCTGTCCATATAGCTCCCCCTCTGGCTCCGCCCCCCAGTCATTCTCCTTGCCGCTCTGAACAAGTAGCATCTCCACGGGGATGGTGAGGAGTTTGTGGTGTTGTAGTTTTTTATTTCTTCTATCAAGAGTTTATTTTAAAATAGTGCTGGTATGTACTATTTACTCTGAAACAGAAAGAGATGAAGAGTTCTGTTTAAAAGAGTATGATTTTTAGCAGCAGTAACTAAAATAGATTGCTGTTCCCACACAGGACTGTTGAGATGAGAGAACTTCAGTTGGGGGGAACAGTTTGCAGACTTTTCTGCTCAAGGTATGACTAGCCATTTTCTAACAAGACTGTGTAATGCTGGAAGGCTGTCATTTTTCCCTCATGGGGATCGGTAAGCCATTTCTCCAACATTGGTGTGTCCGGTCCACGGTGTCATCCATTACTTGTGGGATATTCTCCTCCCCCACAGGGAAAGGCAAGGAGAGCACACAGCAAGAGCTGTCCATATAGTCCCTCCCAGGCTCCGCCCCCCCAGTCATTCTCCTTGCCGCTCTGAACAAGTAGATCAGATATGTAAGGCAGCGACCTGGTCTTCTCTGCACACTTTGTCCAAATTCTACAAATTTGATACTTTTGCTTCTTCAGAGGCTATTTTTGGGAGAAAGGTTTTGCAAGCCGTGGTGCCTTCTGTTTAGGTAACCTGATTTGCTCCCTCCCTTCATCCGTGTCCTAAAGCTTTGGTATTGGTTCCCACAAGTAATGGATGACACCGTGGACCGGACACACCAATGTTGGAGAAAACAGAATTTATGCTTACCTGATAAATTACTTTCTCCAACGGTGTGTCCGGTCCACGGCCCGCCCTGGTTTTTTAATCAGGTTTGAAGAATTTCTTTCTCTATACACTACAGTCACCACGGCACCCTATAGTTTCTCCTTTTTTTCTCCTAACCGTCGGTCGAATGACTGGGGGGGCGGAGCCTGGGAGGGACTATATGGACAGCTCTTGCTGTGTGCTCTCCTTGCCTTTCCCTGTGGGGGAGGAGAATATCCCACAAGTAATGGATGACACCGTGGACCGGACACACCGTTGGAGAAAGTAATTTATCAGGTAAGCATAAATTCTGTTTTTCTTAGACTTAGAAAGAATAAAGGGCTTATTATGGGCTATTAACTGGTGGACACTCTTAAGGGCTAAATCGATTGTTTATTTAAGTTTTTATTTAAAGTTTGAAGTGGATTTCACACTTTTATTATTTGGGGAATGTTTTTTATCGCCAGGCACTAGTTAAGACACCTTCCCAGTCAGGAAGGGCCTTTCACTGTATTAGGCAGAGCCTCATTTTCACGCCATTATTGCACAGTTTCTTTTAAGTACAGTGCATGCAGATGCATGTGAGAGGGTCTGGTGTCCACTGAAAAAGTTCCTAGAAGGCTTGAAATACCCCCCTGGGCTGTGGCTGGGACTGTAGTGGGGTTAAATTTGCAAACGGCTCCGGTTTCCACATTTTAAGGGTTAACAGCTTGAAAATTGGGGTGCAATACTTTGAATGTATTAAGACACTGTGGTGAAAATTTGGTAAAGATTGGATAATTCCTTCATAGTTTTTCACATATTCAGTAATAAAGTGTGCCCTGTTTAACATTTAAAGAGACAGTAACGGTTTTGTTTTAAAACGGTTTTTGTGCTTTATTAACCAGTTTAAGCCTGTTTAACATATCTGTACCTTCTGATAGATCATGTTCTGTATGTATGGAAGCCAATGTGGTTCCCCCTTCAAATATATGTGATAATTGTGCCATAGCGTCCAAACACAGTAAGGACAGTATTGTCACAAATAGTAAGGTTGCCCAGGATGATTCCTCAGATGAAGGAAGTAGAGAGAGTTCTACATCTTTTTCTGTGTCTATACCAGTTATGCCCGCGCAGGCGACCCCTAGTACTTCTAACGCGCCAATGCTTGTTACTATGCAACAATTGACGGCAGTAATGGATAACTCAATAGCTAATATTTTATCCAAAATGCCAGCATTTCAGAGAAAGCGCGATTGCTCTGTTTTAAACACTGTAGAGCAGGAGGGCGCTGATGATAATTTTTCTGTCATACCCTCACAGTAGGGAGGGTTTCTCAGATGGAGAAATTTCTGATACAGGAAGAATTTCTCAGCAGGCAGAACCTGATGTTGTGACATTTAAATTTAAATCAGAGCATCTCCGCATTACTTAAGGAGGTGCTATCTACTCTGGATGATTGTGACAATCTGGTCATCCCAGAAAACTTGTGCAAGATGGACAAGTTCCTAGAGGTCCCGGTGCACCCTGATGCCTTTCCGATACCTAAGCGGGTGGCGGACATAGTGAATAAGGAGTGGGAGAAGCCAGGCATACCTTTTTGTCCCTCCTCCTATATTTAAGAAATTGTTCCCTATGGTCGACCCCAGGAAGGACATATGGCAAACAGTCCCTAAGGTCGAGGGGGCGGTTTCTACACTAGCCAAACGCACGACCATTCCCATTGAGGACAATTGTGTTTTCAAAGATCATATGGATAAAAAATTGGAGGGTTTGCTTAAAAAGATTTTTGTACAGCAAGGTTACCTCCTTCAACCTATTTCTCTTGTTAAGTGTATCCAGTCCACGGATCATCCATTACTTGTGGGATATTCTCCTTCCCAACAGGAAGTTGCAAGAGGATCACCCACAGCAGAGCTGCTGTATAGCTCCTCCCCTCACTGCCATATCCAGTCATTCTCTTGCAACTCTCAACAAAGATGGACGTTGTAAGAGGAGAGTGGTGTATTATAGTTAGTTTATTAACTTCAATCAAAAGTTTGTTATTTTTAAATGGTACCGGAGTGTACTGTTTAATCTCAGGCAGCATTAGAAGAAGAATCTGCCTGTGATTTCTATGATCTTAGCAGAAGTAACTAAGATACTTTGCTGTTCTCACATATTCTTAGGAGTGAGGTAACTTCAGAGGGGGAATAGCGTGCAGGTTTTCCTGTAATAAGGTATGTGCAGTTAACATATTTCTAGGGATGGAATTTGCTAGAAAAATGCTGCTGATACCGGATAAATGTAAGTTAAGCCTTAAATGCAGTGATAGTGACTGGTATCAGGCTTATTAACAGAGATACATACTCTTATAAAAGTGTAATATAAAACATTTGCTATTATGTTAATTGTTTTTATATATGTTTGGTGACAAAACTTATTGGGGCCTAGTTTTTTTTCCACATGGCTGGCTTGATTTTTGCCTAGTAAAAGGCTTTCCACTGTTGTAATATGAGTGGGAAGGGCCTATTTTAGTGCTTTTCTGTGCAGATAAAAATACTGACAGAGACATTCAGCTTCCCTCTGCATGATACAGGACATCTCTGAAGGGCTCAAAAGGCTTCAAAGTCGTGTTTGAGGGTAACAATCACAGTAGACTGTGGCAGTTGTTGTGAATGTGTTTAAAAAACGTTTTTGTCATTTATTATTCTGTTTTTGTTATTAAGGGGTTAATCATCCATTTGCAAGTGGGTGCAATGCTCTGCTGACTTGTTACATACACTGTAAAATGTTTGTTAGTGTAACTGCCTTTTTTCAAATTTTGTCAAAATTTGTTTCTCTTAAAGGCACAGTAACGTTTTTTTATATTGCTTGTTAGCTTGCTTTAAAGTGTTTTCCAAGCTTGCTAGTCTCATTGCTAGTCTGTACAAACATGTCTGAAACAGAGGATACTTGTTCATTATGTTTAAAAGCCATGGCGGAGCCCCATAGGAGAATGTGTACTAAATGTATTGATTTCACCTTAAACAGTAAAGATCAGTCTCTATAAAAGAATTGTCACCAGAGGGGTCTGTCGAGGGGGAAGTTATGCCGACTAACTCTCCCAACGTGTCGGACCCTTCGCCTTCCGCTCAAGGGACGCACGCTAATATGGCGCCAAGTACATCAGGGACGCCCATAGCGATTACTTTGCAGGACATGGCTGCAATCATGAATAATACCCTGTCAGAGGTATTATCCAGATTGCCTGAATTGAGGGGCAAGCGCGATAGCTCTGGGGTTAGACGAGATACAGAGCGCGTAGATGCTGTAAGAGCCATGTCTGATACTGCGTCACAATATGCAGAACCTGAGGACGGAGAGCTTCAGTCTGTGGGTGACGTCTCTGAATCGGGGAGACCTGATTCAGAGATTTCTAATTTTAAATTTAAGCTTGAGAACCTCTGTGTATTGCTTGGGGAGGTATTAGCTGCTCTGAATGACTGTGACACAATTGCAGTGCCAGAGAAATTGTGTAGGCTGGATAAATACTATGCAGTGCCGGTGAGTACTGATGTTTTTCCAATACCTAAAAGGCTTACAGAAATTATTAGTAAGGAGTGGGATAGGCCCGGTGTGCCCTTTTCCCCACCTCCTATATTTAAAAAAAATGTTTCCAATAGATGCCACTACACAGGACTTATGGCAGACTGTCCCTAAGGTGGAGGGAGCAGTTTCTACTTTAGCAAAGCGTACCACTATCCCGGTTGAGGACAGTTGTGCTTTTTCAGATCCAATGGATAAAAAATTAGAGGGTTACCTTAAGAAAATGTTTATTCAACAAGGTTTTATTTTACAGCCCCTTGCATGCATTGCGCCTGTCACTGCTGCGGCGGCATTCTGGTTTGAGGCCCTGGAAGAGGCCATCCATACAGACTGAAATTGTTGACAAGCTTAGAACTCTTAAGCTAGCTAACTCATTTGTTTCTGATGCCATTGTTCATTTGACTAAACTAACGGCTAAGAATTCCGGATTCGCCATCCAGGCGCGTAGGGCGCTTTGGCTCAAATCCTGGTCAGCTGATGTGACTTCAAAGTCTAAATTACTCAACATTCCTTTCAAGGGGCAGACCTTATTTGGGCCTGGTTTGAAAGAAATTATTGCTGACATTACTGGAGGTAAGGGTCATACCCTTCCTCAGGACAGGGCCAAATCAAAGGCCAAACAGTCTAATTTTCGTGCCTTTTGAAATTTCAAGACAGGTGCAGCATCAACTTCCTCTGCTTCAAAACAAGAGGGAACTTTTGCTCAATTCAAGCAGGCCTGGAAACCTAACCAGTCCTGGAACAAGGGCAAGCAGGCCAGAAAGACAGCATGAAGGAGCAGCCCCCTATCCGACAACGGATCTAGTAGGGGGCAGACTTTCTCTCTTCACCCAGGCGTGGGCAAGAGATGTTCAGGATCCCTGGGCGTTGGAGATCATATCTCAGGGATATCTTCTGGACTTCAAAGCTTCTCCTCCAAAAGGGAGATTTCACCTTTCAAGATTATCTGCAAACCAGATAAAGAAAGAGGCATTCCTAAGCTGCGTACAAGATCTCCTTGTAATGGGAGTGATCCATCCAGTTCCGCGGACGGAACAAGGACAGGGGTTTTATTCAAATCTGTTTGTGGTTCCCAAAAAAGAGGGAACCTTCAGACCAATTTTGGATTTAAAGATCCTAATCAAATTCCTCAGAGTTCCGTCATTCAAGATGGAAACTATTCGAACCATTTTACCCATGATCCAAGAGGGTCAGTACATGACCACAGTGGACTTAAAGGATGCCTACCTTCACATTCCGATTCACAAGAATCATCATCAGTTCCTGAGGTTTGCCTTTCTAGACAGGCATTACCAATATTTAGCTATTCGGGTAGGCTACAGCACCAAGAATTTTTACAAAGGTTCAGGGCTCACTTCTGGCGGTCCTAAGACCGTGAGGCATAGCGGTGGCTCCTTACCTGGACGATATCCTGATACAGGCGTCAAGCTTTCAAATTGCCAAATCTCATACAGAGATAGTTCTGGCATTCCTGAGGTTGCATGGGTGGAAAGTGAACGAAGAAAAGAGTTCTCTATCTCCTCTCACGAGGGTTTCCTTCCTAGGGACTCTAATAGATTCTGTAGAAATGAAAATTTACCTGACGGAGTCCAGGTTATCAAAACTTCTAAATGCTTGCCGTGTTCTTCACTCCATTCCGCGCCCCACGGTGGCTCAGTGCATGGAAGTAATCGGCTTAATGGTAGCGACGATGGACATAGTGCCATTCGCGCGCCTGCATCTCAGACCGCTGCAATTATGCATGCTCAGTCAGTGGAATGGGGATTACACAGATTTGTCCCCTCTAATAAATCTGAATCAGGAAACCAGAGATTCTCTTCTCTGGTGGTTATCCCGGGCCCATCTGTCCAAGGGTATGACCTTTCGCAGACCAGATTGGACAATTGTAACAACAGATGCCAGCCTTCTAGGTTGGGGTGCAGTCTGGAACTCCCTGAAGGCTCAGGGTTCATGGACACAGGAGGAGAAACTCCTCCCAATAAATATTCTGGAGTTAAGAGCAATATTCAATGCTCTTCTGGCTTGGCCTCAGCTAGCAACACTGAGGTTCATCAGATTTCAGTCGGACAACATCACGACACTGGCTTGCATCAACCATCAAGGGGGAACCAGGAGTTCCCTAGCGATGTCAGAAGTCTCCAAGATAATTCGCTGGGCAGAGACTCACTCTTGCCACCTGTCAGCGATCCATATCCCAGGTGTAGAGAACTGGGAGGCGGATTTTCTAAGTCGTCAGACTTTTCATCCGGGGGAATGGGAACTCCATCCGGAGGTGTTTGCTCAATTGGTTCTCCGTTGGGGCAAACCAGAATTGGATCTCATGGCATCTCGCCAGAACGCCAAGCTTCCTTGTTACGGATCCAGGTCGAGGGACCCAGAAGCGGCACTGATAGATGCTCTAGCAGCGCCTTGGTTCTTCAACCTGGCTTATGTGTTTCCACCGTTTCCTCTGCTCCCTCGTCTGATTGCCAAAATCAAACGGGAAAGAGCATCGGTGATATTGATAGCGTATGCAGACCTAGTGGACATGTCATCCTTTCCACCATGGACTCTGCCTCTGAGACAAGACCTTCTAATACAAGGTCCTTTCAATCATCCGAATCTACTTTCTCTGAGACTGACTGCATGGAGATTGAACGCTTGATCCTATCAAAGCGTGGCTTCTCCGATTCAGTAATTGATACCTTAATACAGGCACGAAAGCCTGTCACCAGGAAAATTTGCCACAAGATATGGCGTAAATATCTTCATTGGTGTGAATCCAAGAATTACTCATGGAGTAGGGTTAGAATTCCTAGGATATTGTCCTTCCTCCAAGAGAGTTTGGACAAAGGATTATCAGCTAGTTCTTTAAAGGGATAGATTTCTGCTCTGTCTATTCTTTTACACAAGCGTCTGGCAGAAGTTCCAGACGTTCAGGCATTTTGTCAGGCTTTAGTTAGAATTAAGCCTGTGTTTAAACCTGTTGCTCCTCCATGGAGCTTAAACTTGGTTCTTAAAGTTCTTCAAGGGGTTCCGTTTGAACCCCTTCATTCTATTGATATCAAACTTCTTTCATGGAAAGTTCTTTTTCTGATGGCTATTTCCTCGGCTCGAAGAGTCTCTGAGTTATCTGCCTTACATTGTGATTCTCCTTATCTGATCTTTCATTCAGATAAAGTTGTTCTGCGTACAAAACCTGGGTTTTTACCTAAGGTGGTTTCTAACAAGAATATCAATCAAGAGATTGTTGTTCCATCATTATGTCCTAATCCTTCTTCAAAGAAGGAACGTCTTTTGCATAATCTAGACGTAGTCCGTGCCTTGAAGTTTTACTTACAGGCTACTAAAGATTTTTGCCAAACATCTAACCTGTTTGTTGTTTACTCTGGACAGAGGAGAGGTCAGAAGGCCTCGGCAACCTCTTTCTTTTTGGCTTCGGAGTATAATCCGTTTAGCCTATGAGACTGCTGGACAGCAGCCTCCTGAAAGGATTACAGCTCATTCTACTAGAGCTGTAGCTTCCACCTGGACCTTTAAAAATGAGGCCTCTGTTGAACAGATTTGCAAGGCTGCAACTTGGTCTTCGCTTCATACTTTTTCCAAATTTTACAAATTAGATACTTTTGCTTCTTCGGAGGCTGTTTTTGGGAGAAAGGTTCTACAGGCAGTGGTTCCTTCCGTTTAAGTTCCTGCCTTGTCCCTCCCATCATCCGTGTACTTTAGCTTTGGTAATGGATGATCCGTGGACTGGATACAAGAGAAAACATAATTTATGCTTACCTGATAAATTTATTTCTCTTGTAGTGTATCCAGTCCACGGCCCGCCCTGTCCTTTTCAGGCAGGTCTAAATTTTAATTAAACTACAGTCACCACTGCACCCTATGGTTTCTCCTTTCTCGGCTTGTTTTGGTCGAATGACTGGATATGGCAGTGAGGGGAGGAGCTATATAGCAGCTCTGCTATGGGTGATCCTCTTGCAACTTCCTGTTGGGAAGGAGAATATCTCACAAGTAATGGATGATCCGTGGACTGGATACACTACAAGAGAAATAAATTTATCAGGTAAGCATAAATTATGTTTTCGTGCATTATTCCTGTCACTACAGCGGCGTGGTTCTGGTTCGAGGAACTGGAAAAGTCGCTCAGTAGGGAGACTCCGTATGAGGAAGTCATGGACAGAATTCACGCACTTAAGTTAGCTAATTCCTTTATTTTAGACGCCGCTTTGCAGTTAGCGAGATTAGCGGCGAAAAATTCAGGGTTTGCAATTGTGGCGCGCAGAGCGCTCTGGCTAAAGTCTTGGTCGGCGGATGTATCTTCCAAGACAAAATTGCTTAATATCTCTTTCAAAGGTAAGACCCTTTTTGGGCCAGAATTGAAAGAAATTATTTCAGACATCACTGGGGGAAAGGGCCATGCCCTCCCACAGGATAGGCCTTTCAAGCCTAAGAATAAGTCCAATTTTCGTTCCTTTCGCAATTTCAGGAACGGACCGGCTTGTAACTCGGCAGCCTCTAGACAAGAGGGTAACGCTTCCCAGACCAAACCATCTTGGAAACCAATGCAAGGCTGGAATAAGGGTAAACAGGCCAAGAAGCCTGCTGCTGCTACCAAGACAGCATGAAGGGGTAGCCCCTGATCCGGGACTGGATCTAGTAGGGGACAGACTCTCTCTCTTTGCTCAGGCAAGAGATGTTCAGGATCCCTGGACACTAGAAATAGTCTCTCAGGGTTATCTTCTAGAATTCAATGAACTACCCCCAAGGGGAAGGTTCCACCTTTCTCACTTATCTTCAAACCAAATAAGTAGACAGGCATTCTTACATTGTGTAGAAGACCTGTTAAAGATGGGAGTGATACACCCAGTTCCAACTGTGGAACAAGGTCAGGGGTTTTTACTCAAATCTGTTTGTAGTTCCCAAAGAAGAGGGAACTTTCAGACCAATTCTGGATTTAAAAATTCTAAACAAATTCCTCAGAGTTCCATCGTTCAAAATGGAAACCATTCGAACAATTTTACCTACAATCCAGGAGGGTCAATATATGACTACCGTGGATTTAAAGGATGTGTATCTAAATATTCCTATCCACAAAGATCATCATCAGTTCCTAAGGTTTGCCTTTCTGGACAAACATTATCAGTTCGTGGCTCTCCCATTCGGACTAGCCACTGCTCCCAGAATTTTCACAAAGGTGCTCGGGTCCCTTCTAGCGGTTCTAAGACCAAGGGGCATTGCAGTGGCACCTTATCTGGACGACATTCTAATTCAAGCGTTGTCTCTTTCCAAGGCAAAGGCTCATACAGACATTGTTCTAGCCTTTCTCAGATCTCACGGGTGGAAGGTGAACGTAGAAAAGAGTTCCCTGTCTCCGTCGACAAGAGTTCCCTTTTTGGGAACAATAATAGATTCTTTTGAAATGAAGATCTTCCTGACAGAAGTCAGAAAGTATCAGACAGGAGAAGGCCTCGGTGATTCTGATAGCTCCTGTGTGGCCGCTCAGGACTTGGTATGCAGACCTGGTGAATATGTCATCGGCTCCACCATGGAAGCTACCTTTGAGACAGGATCTTCTAGTACAAGGTCCATTCGAACATCCAAAACTAATTTCTCTGCAGCTGACTGCTTGGAAATTGAACGTTTGATTTTATCCAAGCGTGGGTTTTCAGATTCAGTGATAGATCCAGAAAACCTGTGTCTAGAAAGATTTACCATAAAATATGGAAAAGATATATCTGTTGGTGTGAATCCAAGGGATTCTCCTGGAGTAAGATTAAAATTCCTAAAATCCTCTCCTTTCTCCAAGAAGGTTTGGATAAGGGATTGTCAGCGAGTTCTCTAAAAGGACACATTTCTGCTTTATCTGTCTTGTTATACAAACGACTGGCAGCTGTGCCAGAGGTACAAGCTTTTGTACAGGCTTTGGTCAGAATCAAACCTGTTTACAGACCTTTGACTCCTCCTTGGAGTCTAAATTTAGTTCTTTCAGTTCTTCAGGGGGTTCCGTTTGAACCCTTACATTCCATAGATATCAAGTTGCTATCTTGGAAAGTTCTGTTTTTGGTTGCTATTTCTTCTGCTAGAAGAGTTTCTGGATTATCTGCTTTACAGTGTGATCCACCCTATCTGGTGTTCCATTCAGATAAGGTTATTTTGCGTACCAAGCCTGGTTTTCTTCCAAAAGTTGTTTCCAACAAGAATATTAACCAGGAAATAGTTGTTCCTTCTCTGTGCCCGAATCCAGTTTCAAAGAAGGAACGTTTGTTACACAATTTAGATTTAGTCCATGCTTTAAAGTTCTATTTAGAAGCAACAAAGAATTTTAGACAAACCTCATCCTTGTTTGTCGTTTACTCTGGTAAGAGGAGAGGACAAAAAGCTATTGCTACCTCTTTCTTTCTGGCTGAAAAGCATTATCAGATTGGCTTTTGAGACTGCCGGACGGCAGCCTCCTGAACGAATCACAGCTCACTCCACTAGGGCTGTGGCTTCCACATGGGCCTTCAAGAACGAGGCTTCTGTTAATCAGATATGTAAGGCAGGGAACTTGGTCTTCTCTGCACACTTTTGCCAAATTTTACAAATTTGATATTTTTGCTTCTTCGGAGGCTGTTTTTGGGAGAAAGGTTTTGCAAGCTGTGGTGCCTTCTGTTTAGGTAACCAGATTTGCTCCCTCCCTTCATCCGTGTCCTAAAGCTTTGGTATTGGTTCCCACAAGTAATGGATGACGCCGTGGACCGGACACACCAATGTTGGAGAAAACAGAATTTATGCTTACCTGATAAATTACTTTCTCCAACGGTGTGTCCAGTCCACGGCCCGCCCTGGTTTTTTAATCAGGTTTGAAATTTTTTTCTTTTTCTTTATACACTAGTCACCACGGCACCCTATAGTTTCTCCTTTTTCTCCTAACCGTCGGTCGAATGACTGGGGGCGGAGCCAGAGGGGGAGCTATATGGACAGCTCTTGCTGTGTGCTCTCCTTGCCTTTCCCTGTAGGGGAGGAGAATATCCCACAAGTAATGGATGACGCCGTGGACCGGACACACCGTTGGATAAAGTAATTTATCAGGTAAGCATAAATTCTGTTTCTATGCTTTTTATTTTTGGCACTTAAAACGTATTGTTTTTTTGCTTGAGGGTTATATTGTGTGTGTATTTTTACTTTAGTGCAAAACTGCATTTCCATGTGGTGTTGTTTGGGCCTACTCTGACTTTTGCCCTTAAGGGGCGGAGCCTATTTTGGCGCAATTTCTTCAGGCTTAGCAGCAGCAAACAGTAACTCAGTGGCTCTTGGACTGTGTAGCTGGTCTGAAGGGTTGGAAACTTGATTCAAAGTACCCTGGGGGCAGGTAGGCGCCACAGCAGAGCTGTGGCGAAGTGCAAAGTGTATTTTTTTTCTATCTTTTGACTATATGTTGATATAAGTACTTCTAAAGCCTTAATTCTGCCCTTGCTTCTGGGTGCAGTTATTTTTGGATTAACCAACGATATTAAGTTAAATTTTGGAATAATTTAACGTTTTTTGTGCATTTTGGAAAAATTGTTCACTTTTTCTTAAAGGCACAGTACACGTTTTTTCTAATGTTTATTTCTCTTACTTGGTGTATTCAGTCCACGGATTCATCCTTACTTGTGGGATATTCTCAATCCCTACAGGAAGTGGCAAAGAGAGCACACGGCAAAGCTGTCCATATAGCTCCCCTCAGGCTCCGCCCCCCAGTCATTCTCTTTGCCGCTCTAACAAGTAGCATCTCCACGGGAGGGTAAAGAGTTTGTGGTGTTAGATTTGTAGTTTTTATTTCTTCAATCAAGAGTTTATTTTAAAATAGTGCCGGTTTGTACTATTTACTCTGAGGCAGAAAATGATGAAGATTTCTGCTGAGAGGAAAAAGATTTTAGCATGTTGTAACTAAAATCCATGGCTGTTCCCACGCAGGACTGTTGAGTACCGGAGAACTTCAGTTGGGGGGTACAGTTTGCAGGCTTATACTGCTTAAGGTATGTTCAGTCATTTTTTCTAACAAGACTTGGTAGTGCTAGAAGACTGACAGAAATCCCATGAGGGAAGGTAAGCCATTTTCTGAGACACAGTATAGAATGATGGCTTCAGTTAAGGGCTTAAATACTGGTAGACACTGTGATGGGCTAAATCGATTACTTTATTAGGGTAATCTGTTATTTATCATTTCAAAGCATTAGGATCATGTGGTGAAAATTTTCATTAAGATCGGATGTTTTTTGATGATTTGGTAAAAAAGTGTGTGCTGTTTATTATTTAAAGAGACAGTAACGTTTTTTCAAAAAGTGATTTTTTTTTTTCAATATTTTAGTGTTGTCTGAGTCTGTCAAACATGTCTGAGCCTTCAGATAGACCTTGTTCTTTATGTTCAAAAGCCATGGCAGTACGGCCATTGCACTTAAGTTTAAAATGTGACAATTAAAAATGCAGCCCAAGATGATTCCTTAACGGAAGGTAATGAGGATAGTCCTTCTTCCTCTCCCCATGTGTCTACACCAGTTACGCCTGCGCAAGCGATGCCTAGTACCTCTAGCGCATTGGCCCCTATTACTTTACAACAATTAGCAGCTGTAATGGATAATTCTCTTGCAGCATTTTTATCCAAACTGCCAGTTTTTCCAAAAAAAGCACGATAGCTCAGTTTTAAATACAGAGGATGAGCAATCTGAAGCTTTGGATAATTTATCTGTAGTACCCTCACAAAACTCAAAAGTAGCAGTGAGGGACGGTCTGTCCGAGGGAGAAATTTCTGACACAGGAAAAGTTTCTCAGCAGGCAGAGTCAGATTCCTTAGCGTTTAAATTTAAGCTGGAACACCTCCGCGTCCTGCTTTAAGGAGGTTTTAGCTACGCTGGATGATTGTGACCCCATGGTGGTCCCAGAAAAATTGTGTAAAATGGACAGGTTTTTAGAGGTCCCTGTATACACTAAGGCATTTCCGATCCCACAAAGGGTGGCGGATATTGTGACTAAGGAGTGGGAGAGACCAGGTGTACCCTTTATTCCCAGACCTATCTTTAAGAAAATGTTCCCCATAAATGACCCCAGATGGGACGCATGGCAGACGGTCCCTAAGGTAGAGGGGGCTATTTCAGCACTTGCTAAGCGTACAAATATACCAATAGAGGACAGTTGTGCTTTCAAAGATCCTATGGATAAAACATTGGAAGGATTGCTGAAGAAAATTTTTGTACAGCAAGGTTTTCTTCAACCAATTGCCTGCATTATTCCGGTAACTACTGCAGCGGCTTATTGGTTCGAAGCCCTGGAGGAGTCGATCCAGAGGGAGACTTCATACGATGAGGTCATGGATAGAATTCATGCTCTAAAGCTGGCTAATTCTTTTATCACTGATGCCACTTTCCAATTAGCTAAGCTAGCGGCAAAAAACTCAGGTTTTGCCATCATGTCGCGAAGAGCGCTTTGGCTCAAATCGTGGTCGGCCGATGTGTCGTCCAAAACGAAACTGTAAAATATTCCCTTCAAGGGGAAAACCCTATTTGGCCCAGAGCTGAAAGAAATTATTTAAGATATCACTGGGGGCAAGGGCCATGCCCTTCCACAAGACAGGCCGTTTAAGGCTAAAAACAAGGCTAATTTTCGCTCCTTTCGCAACTTCCGGAGCAGACCTTCCACTACCTCTGCTGCCGCAAAGCAAGATAACGCTTCCCAGCCCAAAGCAACCTGGAAACCCTTGCAGGGCTGGAATAAGGGTAAACAGGCCAAGAAGCCTGCTCCTGCTACCAAAACAGCATGAAGGGGTAGCCCCCGATCCGGGATTGGATCTAGTAGGGGGCAGACTTTCTCTCTTAGCTCAGGCTTGGGCAAGAGATGTTCCAGATCCCTGGGCATTAGAAATAGTTGCTCAAGGGTACCTTCTAGAATTCAAGGATTCTCCCCCAAGGGAAAGGTTCCACATTTCTCATTTGTCTTCAGACCAAATAAAGAAACAGGTGTTCTTACGCTGTGTAGAAGATCTTCTAAAAATGGGAGTGATACACCCAGTTCCTATTGCAGAACAAGGACTGGGATTTTACTCAAACCTGTTCGTAGTTCCCAAAAAGGAGGGAACTTTCAGGCCAATCCTGGACCTAAAAATTCTAAACAAATTCCTAAGAGTTCCGTCCTTAAAGATGGAAACCATTCGGACATTCTTACCGATGATCCAGGAGGGTCAATATGACTACCGTGGATCTAAAGGATGCGTATCTACATATTCCTATCCACAAAGATCACCATCAGTTCCTAAGGTTCGCCTTTCTGGACAAACATTACCAGTTCGTGGCCCTTCCTTTCGGGTTGGCCACCGCTCCCAGAATTTTCACAAAGGTGCTAGGGTCCCTTCTAGCGGTACTAAGACCGCGGGGCATTGCAGTAGCACCTTACCTAGACGACATATTAATGCAGGCGTCGTCCTTTCACAGAGCCAGGGCTCATACGGACATCATTCTGGCCTTCCTAAGGTCTCATGGGTGGAAGGTGAACGTAGAAAAGCGTTCTCTGTCCCCGCTCACAAGGGTTCCCTTTCTGGGAACATTAATAGACTCGGTAGAAATGAAAATCTTTCTGACAGAGGTCAGGAAGTCAAAACTGTTTAATACTTGCCGAGTTCTTCATTCCATTCCTCGGCCATCCGTGGCTAAGTGCATGGAAGTAATTGGGTTAATGGTTGCAGCAATGGACGTAGTCCCTTTTGCCCGAATTCATCTCAGACCACTGCAGCTGTGCATGCTCAATCAGTGGAATGGAGATTACACGGATTTGTCTCCTCAAATTCAAATGGACCAGAAGACCAGAGACTCTCTTCTCTGGTGGTTGTCTCAAGATCACCTGTCTCAGGGAATGAGTTTCTGCAGACCGGAGTGGATCATTGTCACGACCGATGCCAGCCTGTTAGGCTGGGGTGCGGTCTGGAACTCCCTGAAGGCTTAGGGGCTATGGTCTTGGGAAGAATCTCTTCTCCCGATAAACATTTTGGAGCTGAGAGCGATATTCAGTACGCTCCAGGCGTGGCCTCAACTAGCAGAGGCCAAATTCATCAGATTTCAGTCGGACAATATCACGACTGTAGCGTACATCAATCATCGGGGAGGAACAAAGAGTTCCCTAGCGATGAAGGAAGTATCAAAGATTATCAAATGGGCGGAGGATCACTCCTGCCATCTATCTGCAATTCACATCCCAGGGGTAGACAACTGGGAGGCGTATTTTCTGAGTCGTCAGACTTTCCATCCGGGGGAGTGGGAACTCCACCCGGAGGTTTTTGCTCAGCTGACCCAGTTATGGGGCATTCCAGAATTGGATCTAATGGCGTCCCGTGAGAACACCAAACTTCCCCTTTACGGATCCAGATCCAGGGATCCCAAGGCGGCGTTGATAGACGCATTAACAGCGCCTTGGTCATTCAGTCTAGCTTATGTCTTTCCACCGTTTGCTCTTCTCCCTCGGCTAGTAGCCAGAATCAAACAGGAGAAGGCTTCGGTAATTCTGATAGCGCCTGCGTGGCCATGCAGGACTTGGTATGCAGACCTAGTGGACATGTCATCGATCCCACCATGGAAACTGCCATCGAGGCAGGATCTTCTAATTCAAGGTCCTTTCAAGCATCCAAATCTAGTTTCTCTGCAACTGACTGCTTGGAGATTGAACGCTTAATTCTAGCTAAGCGTGGTTTCTCTGATTCAATGATAGACACTCTGATCCAGGCCAGGAAGCCTGTCACCAGGAAAATTTACCATAAGATATGGCGGAAATATCTTTGTTGGTGTGAATCCAAGGGTTACTCGTGGAGTAAGGTTAGGATTCCAAGGATATTGTCTTTTCTCCAAGAAGGATTGGAGAAAGGTCTGTCAGCTAGTTCCTTAAAGGGACAGATATCTGCTCTGTCTATCTTGTTATATAAGCGTCTGGCAGCTGTACCAGACATCCAGGTGTTTGCACAGGCCTTAGTTAGAATCAAGCCTGTTTACAAGCCTGTGGCTCCTCCATGGAGTCTAAATTTAGTTTTTTCAGTTCTTCAAGGGGTTCCGTTTGAACCTTTGCATTCCATAGATATCAAGTTATCTTGGAAAGTTTTTTGTTTTTAGTAGCCATTTCTTCTGCCCGAAGAGTTTCTGAATTGTCTGCTTTGCAGTGTAATTCACCCTATCTGGTGTTCCATGCAGATAAGGTTGTTTTGCATACCAAACCTGGTTTTCTTCCAAATGTGGTTTCTAATAAAAATATTAACCAGGAAATCATTGTTCCTTCTCTGTGTCCTAATCCAGTTTCTAGGAAGGAACGACTTTTACACAATCTTCACGTAGTTCGTGCCTTAAAATTCTATTTAAAGGCAACTAAGGATTTCAGACAAACATCATCCTTGTTTGTTGTCTATTCTGGTAAGAGGAGAGGTCAGAAAGCGACTGCTACCTCTCTTTCCTTCTGGCTGAAAAGCATCATCCAATTGGCTTATGAGACTGCTGGACAGCAGCCTCCTGAACGAATTACAGCTCATTCCACCAGAGCTGTGGCTTCCACTTGGGCTTTCAAGAATGAGGCTTCTGTTGAACAGATTTGTAAGGCAGCGACTTGGTCTTCACTGCATACATTTGCCAAATTTTACAAATTCGATACTTTTTGCTTCTTCGGAGGCTATTTTTGGGAGAGAGGTTTTGCAAGCAGTGGTGCCTTCCGTTTAGGTTACCTGACTTGTTCCCTCCCTTCATCCGTGTCCTATTGCTTTGGTATTGGTATCCCACAAGTAAGGATGAATCCGTGGACTGAATACACCAAGTAAGAGAAAACAGAATTTATGCTTACCTGATAAATTACTTTCTCTTACAGGTGTATTCAGTCCACGGCCAGCCCTGATATTTAAGTCAGGTTCAAATTTAATTTACAATAACTACAGTCACCACTGCACCCTATGGTTCTCCTTTTTCTCCTAACCGTCAGTCGAATGACTGGGGGGGCGGAGCCTGAGGGGAGCTATATGGACAGCTTTGCTGTGTGCTCTTTGCCACTTCCTGTAGGGATTGAGAATATCCCACAAGTATGGATGAATCCGTGGACTGAATACACCTGTAAGAAGAGTAATTTATCAGGTAAGCATAAATTCTGTTTTTATGCTATAAATAAGTGTTTAAACGACTTGTGGTATTACTAGTCTGTTCCACATGTCTGACATAGAGGTTTCTCATTGTTCTATGTGTTTAGAAGCTATTGTGCAACCCCCTCTAACATTGTGTAACTTTTGTATTGAAAGTGCTTTACAATGTAAAAAGCATATTTTAAATAAAGTGTGCCTAGGGATGATTCTCAGTCTGAAGAGAATCCGGATATGCCATCCAATTCTCCCCAAGTGTCACAACCTTTTATGCCCACATAAGCGACGCCTAGTACTTCTAGTGCGTCTAATTCCTTGACTCTGCAGGAGATGGCTGCAGTTATGTCAACTACCCTTACAGAGGTATTGTCTAAATTACCAGTGTTGCAGGGTAAACGCAGTAGGTCAAGTATTAATGTAAATACTGAATCCTCTGATGCTTTATTAGCTATTTCCGATGTTCCCTCACAGTGCTCTGAGTTGGGGATCAGGGAATTACTGTCTGAGGGTGAAATTTCTGATTCAGGGAATGTTTTGCCTCCAGACAGATTCGGCTGCTATGTCATTTAAATTTAAGCTTGAACACCTCCGCCTGTTGCTTAGGGAGGTTTTAGTGACTTTGGATGATTGTGATCCTATTGTGATTCCTCCAGAGAAATTGTGTAAAATGGATAAATATTTGGAAGTTCCTACTTACACTGATGTTTTTCCGGTTCCTAAGAGAATTTCGGAAATTATTAGTAAGACACTTTTTGGGCCAGAATTGAAGGAGATCATTTCTGATATTACAGGAGGTAAGGGCCATGCCATACCTCAGGATAGGTCGGTTAAAATGAGGGGTAAACAGAATAATTTTCATTTCTTTCGGAACTTTAAAGGAGGACCCCCCGCTTCTTCTTCCATAAAGCAGCATAAAGGGGTGGCCCCGATCCGGGACCGGATCTAGTAGGGGGCAAACATCCTTTTTTGCTCAGGCTTGGGCAAGAGATGTTCAGGATTCCTGGGCACTAGAAATAGTGACCCACGGTTATCAATTGGAATTCAAGGATTTTCTCCCAAGAGGGAGATTTCATCTTTCAAAATTATCTGCAAACCAGATAAAGAGAGAGGCGTTCTTACGCTGTGTAAAAGACCTTTTTACTATGGGAGACATCTGTCCTGTTCCAAAATTGGGACAGGGGTTTTACTCAAACCTATTTGTGGTCCCCAGAAAAGAGGGAATGTAAAGACCCATTTTGAACCTCAAGTGTCTAAACAAATTTCTAAGAGTTCCATCATTCAAGATGGAGACAATTCGACCGATTTTGCCAATGATCCAGGAGGGTCAATATGACTACCTTTGGATTTGAAGGATGCTTACCTTCATATTCCAATCCGCAAAGATCATCTGTTTCTAAGGTTTGCCTTGTTGGACAAACATTATCAGTTCGTGGCTCTTCCTTTCGGGTTGGCCACAGCACCCAGAATCTTCACAAAGGTTCTAGGGTCTCTTTTGGTGGTTCTCAGATCGCAAGGGATAGCGGTGGTGCCTTATCTGGACGATATTCTGATTCAGGCGTCAACATATCATCTGATAAAATCTCACACATACAGTGTTGTCTTTTCTGAGAACTCACGGCTGGAAGGTGAACATAGAGAAGAGTTCACTTGTTCCACAGCCAAGGGTTCCTTTCTTGGGAACTCTGATAGACTCGGTAGCCATGAAAGTATTTCTGACGGAGGTCAGAAAATCAAAGATTTTGAATGCTTGCCAAGCACTTCTGTCCATTCCTCGGCCATCAGTGGCTCAGTGTATGGAGGTAATCAGATTAATGGTAGCGGCAATAGACATTGTTCCGTTTGCTCGCTTTCATCTCACACCACTGCAACTGCGCATGCTCGGTCAGTGGAATGGGGATTATGTGGATTTATCTCCAAAGATAATTCTGGATCAAGAGACCAGAAACTCTCTTCTTTGGTGGTTGTCGCCAGATCATCTGTCCCAGGGGACTTGTTTCCGCAGACCTTCGTGGGTGATAGTGACAACAGATGCCAGCCTTCTGGGCTGAGGTGCAGTTTGGAACTCCCTGAAGGCTCAGGGTGTTTGGACTCAGGTGGCGTCTCTACTTCCAGTCAATATTCTGGAACTGAGAGCAATATTCAATGCGCTTCAGGCGTGGCCTCAGTTGGCTTCGGCCAAATTTATCAGATTCCAGTCGGACAACATAACGTCTGTGGCAGGGAGGAACAAGGAGTTCCTTAGCGATGATAGAAGTATCCAAGATAATCAGTTGGGCAGAGGCCCACTCTTGTCTGTCAGCGATCTACATCCCAGGGGTAGAGAACTGGGAAGCAGATTGTCTAAGTCAACAGACTTTTCATCCGGGGGAGTGGGAACTTCACCCGGATGTATTTGCCTCATTGATTCTCAGATGGGGCAGACCGGAATTGGTTTTGATGGCATCTCGTCAGAATGCCAAGATACGGATCCCGGTCAAGGGATCCTCAGGCCGAACTGATAGATGCCTTGGCAGTACCTTGGTGGTTCAGCCTAGCTTATGTGTTTCCGTCATTTCCTCTCCTCCCACGCGTGATTGCTCGAATCAAACAGGAGAGAGCTTCAGTGATCCTGATAGCGCCTGCGTGGCCACGCAGGACTTGGTATGCGGATCTAGTGGACATGTCTCATTCATGGTCCTTTACAACATCCAAATCTAATTTCTCTGCAACTGACTTCGTGGAGATTCAGTTATCAATACTTTGATACAGGCTAGAAAGCCTGTCACTAGAAAGATTTATCATAAGATATGGCGTAAATATCTTTATACTTAGCGCCAATGTGGGCGTCATTTTTGGCGCCAAAAAATGTGGGCGTCATTCTTGTCTCCACCTTTTTTTCACATTACTTCAGTCTCATTTTTCGTTGCTTCTGGTTGCTAGAGGCTTGTTCATTGGCATTTTTTCCCATTCCTGAAACTGTCATTTAAGGAATTTGATAATTTTACTTTATATGTTTTTTCTATTAAATATTGCAAGATGTCTCAACTTGACCCTGGATCAGAATCTACTTCTGGAAAGACGCTGCCTGATGCTGGTTCTACCAAAGTTAAGTGTATTTGTTGTAAACTTTTGGTAACTGTTCCTCCGGCTGTAGTTTGTGATGAATGTCATGATAAACTTTCATGATAATGTCATGATAAACTTTCTAAGATTGTATTTCCATTAGTAATAATCCATTACCTGTTGTTGTTCCTTCAACATCTAATGCTCAGGATGTTCCTGTTAATGTAAAAGAATTTGTTTCTAAATCTATTAGGAAGGCTCTGTCTGTTATTCCTCCTTCTTGTAAACGTAAAAGGTCTTTTAAAACTTCTCATATTTCAGATGAATTTTTAAGTGACCGCCATCATTCTGACTTGTCTGTTTCTGATGAGGATCTATCTGGTTCAGAAGACTGTCTCAGATATTGACACTAATAAATCTTCATATTTATTTAAAATGGAATTTATTCGTTCTTTACTTAAAGAAGTGTTAATCGCATTAGATATGGAGGAGTCTAGTCCTCTTGATACTAAATCTACTAAGCGTTTAAATTCGGTTTTCAAACCTCATATAGTTATTCCAGAAGTTTTTCCAGTCCCTGATGCTATTTCTGAAGTCATTTCTAGGGAATGGAATAATCTGGGTACTTCATTTACTCCTTCTCAAAGATTTAAGAAATTGTACCCTGTGCCATCTGACAGATTAGAGTTTTGGGACAAAATCCCTAAAGTTGATGGGGCTATCTCTACTCTTGCTAAACGTACTACTATTCCTACGGCGGATAGTACTTCCTTTAAGGATCCTTTAGATAGGAAACTTGAATCCTTTCTAAGGAGAGCTTATTTATGTTCAGGTAATCTTCTTAGACCTGCTATTTCTATGGCTGATGTTGCTGCTGCTTCCACTTTCTGGTTGGAGGCTTTAGTGCAACAAGTGTCAGACCATAATACTCGTAGCATTGTTAAACTTCTTCAACATGCTAATAACTTTTTTTGTGATGCCATCTTTGATATCATTAGAGTTGATGTCAGGTATATGTCTTTAGCTATTTTAGCTAGAAGAGCTTTATGGCTTAAAACTTGGAATGCAGATATGACTTCTAAGTCAACTTTGCTTTCTCTTTCTTTCCAAGGTAATAAATTATTTGGTTCCCAGTTGGATTCTATTATTTCAACCGTTACTGGGGGGAAAGGAACTTTTTTGCCTCAGGACAAAAAATCTAAAGGTAAATACAGGGCTGCTAATCGTTTTCGTTCCTTTCGTCAGAATAAGGAACAGAAGCCTGACCCTTCCCCTAAAGGAACGGTTTCTGTTTGGAAACCTTCTCCAGTCTGGAATAAAGCCAAGCCTTTTAGAAAGTCAAAGCCAGCTCCCAAGTCCACATGAAGGTGCAGCCCTCATTCCAGCACAGCTGGTAGGGGGCAGGTTACGATTTTTCAAAGATATTTGGATCAATTCGATTCACAGTCTTTGGATTCAGAACATTGTTTCACAAGGGTACAGAATAGGTTTCAAGGTAAGGCCGCCTGCGAGAAGATTTTTTTCTCTCTCGCATTCCAATAAACCCAGTGAAGGCTCAGGCGTTTCTGAAATGTGTTTCAGATCTAGAGTTGGCTGGGGTAATTGTGCCAGTTCCAGTTCTGGAACGGGGTCTGGGGTTTTACTCAAATCTATTCATTGTACCAAAAAAGGAGAATTCCTTCAGACCAGTTCTGGATCTAAAAATATTGAATCGTTATGTAAGGATACCAACATTCAAAATGGTGACTAAAAGGACTATTCTGCCTTTTGTTCAGCAAGTGCATTATATGTCCACAATAGATTTACAGGATGCATACCTTCATATTACAATTCATCCAGATCACTATCAGTTTCTGAGATTCTCTTTTCTAGACGAGCATTACCAGTTTGTGGCCCTTCCGTTTGGCCTAGCAACAGCTCCAAGGATCTTTTCAAAGGTTCTCGTGCCCTTCTCTCTGTAATCAGAGAACAGGGTATTGCAGTATTTCCTTATTTGGACGATATCTTGGTACTTGCTCAGTCTTCACATTCTGCAGAATCTCATACGAATCAACTTGTGTCGTTTCTTCAAAGACATGGTTGGAGGATCAATTTACCAAAGAGTTCTTTGATTCCTCAGACAAAGGTAACCTTTTTGGGTTTTCAAATAGATTCAGTGTCCATGACCTTGTCTCTAACAGAAAAGAGACGTCTGAAATTGGTTTCAGCCTGTCGAAACCTTCAGTCTCAATCGTTCCCTTCGGTAGCTTTGTGCATGGAAATTCTAGGTCTCATGACTGCTGCATCGGACGTGATCCCCTTTGCTCATTTTCACATGAGACCTCTTCAGCTTTGTATGCTGAACCAGTGGTGCAGGGATTATACAAAGATATCACAATTAATATCCTTAAATCCCAATGTACGACACTCTCTGACGTGGTGGATAGATCACCATCGTTTAGTTCAAGGGGCTTCTTTTGTTCGTCCAACCTGGACTGTGATCTCAACAGATGCGAGTCTGTCAGGTTGGGGAGCTGTATGGGGATCTTTGACAGCGCAGGGGTTTGGGAATTTTAGGAGGCAAGATTACCAATCAATATTTTGGAACTCCGTGCGATTTTCAGAGCTCTTCAGTTCTGGCCTCTTCTGAAGAGAGAATCGTTTATTTGTTTTCAGACAGACAATGTCACAACCGTGGCATATGTCAATCATCAAGGTGGGACTCACAGTCCTCAGGCTATGAAAGAAGTATCTCGGATACTTGTATGGGCGGAATCCAGCTCCTGTCTAATCTCTGCGGTTCACATCCCAGGTGTAGACAATTGGGAAGCGGATTATCTCAGTCGCCAGACGTTACATCCGGGCGAATGGTCTCTTCACCCAGAGGTATTTCTTCAGATTGTTCAAATCTGGGGACTTCCAGAAATAGATCTGATGGCCTCTCATCTAAACAAGAAACTTCCCAGGTATCTGTCCAGATCCAGGGATCCTCAGGCGGAAGCAGTGGACGCGTTGTCGCTTCCTTGGAATTATCGTCCTGCCTATATCTTTCTGCCTCTAGTTCTTCTTCCAAAGGTGATGTCCAAAATGCTAATGGAACGTTAGTTTGTACTGCTGGTGGCTCCAGCATGGCCTCACAGGTTTTGGTATGCGGATCTCATTCGGATGGCCAGTTGCCAACCTTGGACACTTCCGTTAAGACCAGACCTTCTATCTCAAGGCCCTTTTTTCCATCAGGATCTCAAATCATTAAATTTGAAGGTATGGAAATTGAACGCTTGGTTCTTAGTCAGAGATTCCTCTGACTCTGTAAGTAATACTATGTTACAGGCTCTTAAATCTGTGTCTAGGAAGATTTATTATCGAGTCTGGAAATCTTACATTTCTTGGTGTTCTCCTGGCATTCTTTTATAATTCCTAGAATTTTACAGTTTCTTCAGGATGGTTTGGATAAAGGTTCGTCTGCAAGTTCCTTGAAAGGACAAATCTCTGCTCTTTCTGTTCTTTTTCACAGAAAGATTGCTAATCTTCCTGATATTCATTGTTTTGTACAGGCTTTGGTTCGTATCAAACCTGTCATTAAGTCAATCTCTCCTCCTTGGAGTCTTAATCTGGTTCTGAGGGCTTTACAGGCTCCTCCGTTTGAACCTATGCATTCTCTGGATATTAAATTACTTTCTTGGAAAGTTTTGTTCCTTTTGGCCATCTCTTCTGCTAGAAGAGTTTCTGAGTTATCTGCTCTTTCTTGTGAATCTCCTTTTCTGATTTTTCATCAGGATAAGGCGGTGTTGCGGACTACATTTAATTTTTTACCTAAAGTTGTGAATTCTAACAACATTAGTAGAGAAATTGTTGTCCCTTCTTTGTGTCCTAATCCTAAGAATTCTCTGGAGAGATCTTTACATTTTTTGAAATATGTTGAAGCTACTAAAGATTTCAGAAAGACTTCTGTCTATTTGTTATCTTTTCTAGTTCTAGGCTTCTGCCATTTCTTTGGAGTCTTGGTTAAAGTCTTTGATTCATCATGCTTATGTGGAGTCGGGTAAATCCCCGCCTCGAAGGATTACGGCTCATTCTACTAGGTCAGTTTCTACTTCCTGGGCTTTTAAGATGAAGCTTCTGTTGATCAGATTTGCAAAGCAGCAGCTTTGTCTTCTTTGCATACTTTTACTAAATTCTACCATTTTGATGTTTTTTTCTTCTGAAGCAGTTTTTGGTAGAAAAGTACTTCAGGCAGCTGTTTCAGTTTGATTCTTCTGCTTATAATTTCATTTTTTTTCATTATGTGATTAAAACTTTGATTTGGGTTGTGGATTATTTTTTCAGCGGAATTGGCTGTCTTTATTTTATCCCTCCCTCTCTAGTGACTCTTGCGTGGAAGTTCCACATCTTGGGTATCTGCTATCCCATACGTCACTAGCTCATGGACTCTTGCTAATTACATGAAAGAAAACGTAATTTATGTAAGATCTTACCTGATAAATTCATTTCTTTCATATTGGCAAGAGTCCATGAGGCCCACCCTTTTTGTGGTGGTTATGATTTTTTTGTATAAAGCGCAATTATTGCAATTCCTTGTTTTATGCTTTCGCTCCTTTTTTATCATCCCACTTCTTGGCTTTTCGTTAAACTGAATTGTGGGTGTGGTGAGGGTCTATTTATAGGCATTTTGAGGTTTGGGAAACTTTGCCCCTCCTGGTAGGAATTTATATCCCATACGTCACTAGCTCATGGACTCTTGCCAATATGAAAAATGAATTTATCAGGGAAGTTCTTACATAAATTATGTTTTTTAGTATTTTCATAAAAAAAGATGCAGCATCAGTTAGTGCTAGAACAATATGCAGTCAAATATTATAATGAAAAACAAGTTGAGCGTTTTTTTTTAAATTTTTTTATAAATGGCTGTGTGATTTTGTCCTATTCACAAGAGCTGCAAATAGTATCACCTTTTAGGGACTCCAAAACTATATACTATAATATTGACAGAGGTAGATTTCCCAGAGCAATGGGCATGGGTAAATAGAAGCTTTCTTTCATGTAATTAGCAAGAGTCCATGAGCTAGTGACGTATGGGATATACATTCCTACCAGGAGGGGCAAAGTTTCCCAAACCTAAAAATGCCTATAAATACACCCCTCACCACACCCACAATTCAGTTTTACTAACTTTGCCTCCCGTGGAGGTGGTGAAGTAAGTTTGTGCTAGATTCTACGTTGATATGCGCTTCACAGCAGGCTGGAGCCCGGTTTTCCTCTCAGCGTGCAGTGAATGTCAGAGGGATGTGAAGAGAGTATTGCCTATTTGAATTCAATGGTCTCCTTCTACGGGATCTATTTCATAGGTTCTCTGTTATCGGTCGTAGAGATTCATCTCTTACCTCCCTTTTCAGATCGACAATATACTCTTATATACCATTACCTCTACTGATTCTCGTTTCAGTACTGGTTTGGCTATCTGCTATATGTAGATGAGTGTCCTGGGGTAAGTAAGTCTTATTTTTTGTGACACTCTAAGCTATGGTTGGGCACTTTATACGTAAAGTTCTAAATATATGTCTTTAAACTTATATTTGCCATGATTCAGGATAATCAGTATTCCTTCTTTCAGACTGTCAGTTTCATTTTTTGGGAAATGCATATGAATAAAATATTTTTTTCTTACCTTAAAGAAATTTTCTAATTGACTTTTTTCCTTGCGGGCTGTTAGGCTTGCGGGGGCAAAAAATGCTTCAATTTATTGCGTCATTCTTGGCACGAACTTTTTTGGCACAAAATTTTGTCATTTCCGGCGCCATAGTTGACGCCCGAAGTTTACACGTGGTTGCGTCATTTTTGACGCATGTGTTAGACGTTTTTTGCGCCAAAAAATGTGGGCGCCATACTTGGCGCCACTTTTTTTCACATTATTTAAGTCTCACTTTTTTGTTGCTTCTGGTTGCTAGAGGCTTGTTTGTTTTGCATTTTTCCCCATTCCTGAAACTGTCATTTAAGGAATTTGATAATTTTGCTTTATATGTTGTTTTTTTTCTATTGCATATTGCAAGATTTTCCATAAATTATTCCTGGATCAGAACATACAGAGGGATTCCTGTTGACTAAGAAGTGCTACCAAAGCTAAGTTCATTTATTTTAAATGTTATGAATCTTTATCTTTAGCTATGGTTTGTAATAAGTTATCATGATAAACGTTTACATGCAGAATCCATTAGTATTTATGCTTTATGTATTGCTTTTCTTTTTACATCTTATGTACAAGATATACTTAGAAAATTTATAAGAATATTTTTCTGATTCTAGGTTAAGGCTTTGTCTGACTTTGCGCCTTCTATTAAATTTTTTTTTAGGTCTTTTTCAAACTTCTTTTTGATGAAGTTTCAAATGACCAACAACATACTGAATTATCCTTCTCTGATGATGTTTTTTCTCTTTCAGAACTTTTCTTCATCAGATATTGACACTAACAAATCTACTTTTTTATTTTTTATTAGAGTACATTTGTTTTTTGTTGAAAAGGTGTTGATTATTTTGGATATTGAGGTAACTAGTTCTTTTTCAAACTAGCTAACATTTTATTTCTGCTTATTTTATCTTCTGTGTCTTCAGAGGTTTTTTTCCATTCCTTCATACTAGGGAATGGAATAGGCTGACAATTTTTTTCAAAGGTTTTAAATTATATTCTTTGCCGGCAGTTAAATTCAATTTTGAGGGTTCTCCAATTTAATGGGGCTATCTCTACTCCTGCTAAATTATGCTATTGTTTCTATAGCAAAATAGTATTTTCTTTTTAAATGGTTGTATCCTATTTAAGGAAATTTTTTTATTTTCAGGTACTTTTCTTGGACCTGTAATTTATTTGGATGATGTTGCTCTTGCTCCATTTTTTCTGTTTACTTTAAAGATCAAGTATCAGATTATGTATTATTTAGCATTGTTAAGGGACAAAGTCTACTGCTCATTTGAGGTTCAGACTGGTTGCTGTTGCATTTGTCTTGTTGTCTTGCATTTTTGTTTATGCAAGTCCGGTGTGTTCTGGTCCCTTAACTGGATTAACATGCTAATAATTTTATTTGTTTCTTCATTTTTATTGAATATTTTCACAAATGAGGTTTAATCTATGCCTTTAGCTGTTTTTTAGCTAGAAGAAATTTTGTGATTTCTAAAAAATCCTTATTTCTTTCATGTAATTAGCAAGAGTCCATGAGCTAGTGACTTATGGGATATACATTCCTACCAGGAGGGGCAAAGTTTCCCAAACCTCAAAATGCCTATAAATACACCCCTCACCACACCCACAAATCAGTTTTTACAAACTTTGCCTCCTATGGAGGTGGTGAAGTAAGTTTGTGCTAGATTCTACGTTGATATGCGCTCCGCAGCAGGTTGGAGCCCGGTTTTCCTCTCAGCGTGCAGTGAATGTCAGAGGGATGTGAGGAGGGTATTGCCTATTTGAATTCAATGATCTTCTTCTACGGGGTCTATTTCATAGGTTCTCTGTTATCGGTCGTAGAGATTCATCTCTTACCTCCCTTTTCAGATCGACGATATACTCTTATATATATATATACCATTACCTCTGCTGATTTTCGTTTCAGTACTGGTTTGGCTTTCTACAACATGTAGATGAGTGTCCTGGGGTAAGTAAGTCTTATTTTCTGTGACACTCTAAGCTATGGTTGGGCACTTTTTTTATAAAGTTCTAAATATATGTATTCAAACATTTATTTGCCTTGACTCGGGATGTTCAACATTCCTTATTTCAGACAGTCGGTTTCATATTTGGGATAAGGCATATGATTAATTCAATTTTTTTTCTTACCTTAAAATTTGACTTTTTCCCTGTGGGCTGTTAGGCTCGCGGGGGCTGAAAATGCTTAATTTTATTGCGTCATTCTTGGCGCGGACTTTTTTGGCGCAATTTTTTTTTTCTGTTTCCGGCGTCATACGTGTCGCCGGAAGTTGCGTCATTTTTTACGTTCTTTTGCGCCAAAAGTGTCGGCGTTCCGGATGTGGCGTCATTTTTGTCGCCAAAAGCATTTAGGCGCCAAATAATGTGGGCGTCATTTTTGGCGCTAAAAAAATATGGGCGTCACTATTGTCTCCACATTATTTAAGTCTCATTATTTATTGCTTCTGGTTGCTAGAAGCTTGTTCACTGGCATTTTTTCCCATTCCTGAAACTGTCATTTAATGAATTTGATCAATTTTGCTTTATATGTTGTTTTTTCTATTACATATTGCAAGATGTCCCACGTTGAAACTGAGTCAGAAGATACTTCTGGAAAATAGCTGCCTGGTGCTGGAGCTACCAAAGCTAAGTGTATCTGCTGTAAACTTATGGTATCTGTTCCTCCAGCTGTTGTTTGTACTGTTTGTCATGACAAACTTGTTAATGCAGATAATATTTCCTTTAGTACTGTTACATTACCTGTTGCTGTTCCGTCAACATCTAATACTCAGTGTTCCTGATAACATAAGAGATTTTGTTTCTAAATCCATTAAGAAGGCTATGTCTGTTATTCCTCCTTCTAGTAAACGTAAAAAGTCTTTTAAAACTTCTCATTTTTCAGATGAATTTTTAAATGAACATCATCATTCTGATTCTGATAATGGTTCTTCTGGTTCAGAGGATTCTGTTTCAGAGGTTGATGCTGATAAATCTTCATATTTATTTAAAATGGAATTTATTCGTTCTTTACTTAAAGAAGTCCTAATTGCATTAGAAATTGAGGATTCTGGTCCTCTTGATACTAAATCTAAACGTTTAGATAAGGTTTTTAAATCTCCTGTAGTTATTCCAGAAGTTTTTCCTGTCCCTGGTGCTATTTCTGAAGTAATTTCCAGGGAATGGGATAATTTGGGTAATTCATTTACTCCTTCTAAACGTTTTAAGCAATTATATCCTGTGCCATCTGACAGATTAGAGTTTTGGGACAAAATCCCTAAGGTTGATGGGGCTGTCTCTACTCTTGCTAAGCGTACTACTATTCCTACGGCAGATGGTACTTCCTTTAAGGATCCTTTAGATAGGAAAATTGAATCCTTTCTAAGAAAAGCTTACTTGTGTTCAGGTAATCTTCTTAGACCTGCTATATCTTTAGCGGATGTTGCTGCAGCTTCAACTTTTTGGTTAGAAGCTTTAGCGCAACAAGTAACAGATCATAATTCTCATAGCATTATTATTCTTCTTCAACATGCTAATAATTTTATTTGTGATGCCATCTTTGATATCATTAGAGTTGATGTCAGGTATATGTCTCTAGCTATTTTAGCTAGAAGAGCTTTATGGCTTAAAACTTGGAATGCTGATATGTCTTCTAAGTCTACTCTGCTTTCCCTTTCTTTCCAGGGTAATAAATTGTTTGGTTCTCAGTTGGATTCTATTATCTCAACTGTTACTGGAGGGAAAGGAACTTTTTTACCACAGGATAAAAAAATCTAAAGGTAAATTTAGGTCTAATAATCGTTTTCGTTCCTTTCGTCACAACAAGGAACAAAAGCCTGATCCTTCTTCCTCAGGAGCGGTATCAGTTTGGAAACCATCTCCAGTCTGGAATAAATCCAAGCCTTTTAGAAAATCAAAGCCAGCTCCTAAGTCCACATGAAGGTGTGGCCCTCATTCCAGCTCAGCTGGTAGGGGGCAGATTACGTTTTTTCAAAGAAATTTGGATCAATTCCGTTCACAATCTTTGGATTCAGAACATTGTTTCAGAAGGGTACAAAATCGGCTTCAAGATAAGGCCTCCTGCAAAGAGATTTTTTCTTTCCCGTGTCCCAGTAAACCCAGCGAAGGCTCAAGCATTTCTGAAATGTGTTTCAGATCTAGAGTTGGCTGGAGTAATTATGCCAGTTCCAGTTCTGGAACAGGGACTGGGGTTTTATTCAAATCTCTTCATTGTACCAAAGAAGGAGAATTCCTTCAGACCAGTTCTGGATCTAAAATTATTGAATCGTTATGTAAGGATACCAACATTCAAAATGGTAACTATAAGGACTATCCTGCCTTTTGTTCAGCAAGGGCATTATATGTCTACAATAGATTTACAGGATGCATATCTGCATATTCAGATTCATCCGTTTCTGAGATTCTCTTTCCTAGACAAGCATTACCAGTTTATGGCTCTGCCGTTTGGCCTAGCTACAGCTCCAAGAATTTTTACAAAGGTTCTCGGTGCCCTTCTGTCTGTAATCAGAGAACAGGGTATTGTGGTATTTCCTTATTTGGACGATATCTTGGTACTTGCTCAGTCTTCACATTTAGCAGAATCTCATACGAATCGACTTGTGTTGTTTCTTCAACATCATGGTTGGAGGATCAATTTACCAAAAAGTTCATTGATTCCTCAGACACAGGTAACCTTTTTAGGTTTCCAGATAGATTCAGTTTCCATGACTCTATCTTTGACAGACAAGAGACGTCTAAAATTGATATCAGCTTGTTGAAACCTTCAGTCACAATCATTCCCTTCGGTAGCCTTATGCATGGAAATTCTAGGTCTTATGACTGCTGCATCAGACGCGATCCCCTTTGCTCGTTTTCACATGCGACCTCTTCAGCTCTGTATGCTGAACCAGTGGTGCAGGGATTACACAAAGATATCTCAATTAATATCTTTAAAACCGATTGTACGACACTCTCTGACGTGGTGGACAGATCACCATCGTTTAGTTCAGGGGGTTCTTTTGTTCTTCCGACCTGGACTGTAATTTCAACAGATGCAAGTCTTACAGGTTGGGGAGCTGTGTGGGGGTCTCTGACAGCACAAGGGGTTTGGGAATCTCAGGAGGTGAGATTACCGATCAATATTTTGGAACTCCGTGCAATTTTCAGAGCTCTTCAGTTTTGGCCTCTTCTAAAGAGAGAATCGTTCATTTGTTTTCAGACAGACAATGTCACAACTGTGGCATACATCAATCATCAAGGAGGCACTCACAGTCCTCTGGCTATGAAAGAAGTATCTCGAATTCTGGTATGGGCGGAATCCAGCTCCTGTCTAGTTTCTGCGGTTCATATCCCAGGTATAGACAATTGGGAAGCGGATTATCTCAGTCGCCAAACGTTACATCCGGGCGAATGGTCTCTTCACCCAGAGGTATTTCTTCAGATTGTTCAAATGTGGGGACTTCCAGAAATAGATCTGATGGCCTCTCATCTAAACAAGAAACTTCCCAGGTATCTGTCCAGATCCAGGGATCCTCAAGCGGTAGCAGTGGATGCATTGTCACTTCCTTGGAAGTATCATCCTGCCTATATCTTTCCGCCTCTAGTTCTTCTTCCAAGAGTAATCTCCAAGATTCTGAAGGAATGCTCGTTTGTTCTGCTGGTAGCTCCAGCATGGCCTCACAGGTTTTGGTATGCGGATCTTGTCCGGATGGCCTCTTGCCAACCATGGACTCTTCTGTTAAGGCCAGACCTTCTGTCGCAAGGTCCTTTTCTCCAACATTGGTGTGTCCGGTCCACGGTGTCATCCATTACTTGTGGGATATTCTCCTCCCCCACAGGGAAAGGCAAGGAGAGCACACAGCAAGAGCTGTCCATATAGTTCCTCCCAGGCTCCGCCCCCCCTAGTCATTCTCCTTGCCGCTCTGAACAAGTAGCATCTCCTCGGGGATGGTGAGGAGTTTGTGGTGTTTAGTTGTAGTTTTTTATTCTTCTATCAAGAGTTTGTTATTTTAAAATAGTGCTGGTATGTACTATTAACTCTGAAACAGAAAGAGATGAAGATTTCTGTTTGTAAGAGGAAGATGATTTTAGCAGACAGTAACTAAAATCGTTTGCTGTTTCCACATATGACTGTTGAGCTGAGAGAACTTCAGTTGGGGGAAACAGTTAGCAGGCTCTTCTGCTTAAGGTATGACTAGCCATATTTCTAACAAGACTGTGTAATGCTGGAAGGCTGTCATTTCCCCTCATGGGGACTGGTAAGCCATTTTCTTAGTCTCAAACAGAATAAAGGGCTTATTATGGGCTATAAATTGGTAGACACTTTTAGGGGCTAAATCGATTGCTTTATTTAAGTATTATATGCAGTTTGAAGTTGTTATAACATTGGGGAACGTTTTTAGCACCAGGCACTTGTTAAGACACCTTCCCAGTCAGGAAGGGCCTTTCTCTGTAGTAGGCAGAGCCTCATTTTCGCGCCATTACTGTGCAGTTAATTTTGAGTTCAATACATGCAGCTGCATGTTTGAGGGTCTGGAATCCACTAAAAACGTTCCTAGAAGGCTTCATTTGGTATCATATACCCCCCTGGGATTGGTGAAGTTGCAGCAAAGGCTGTGGCTGGGACTGTAAGGGGGTTAAAATTAAAAACGGCTCCGGTTTCCACATTTTAAGGGTTAACAGCTTGAAAATTGGGGTGCAATACTTTGAATGTATTAAGACACTGTGGTGAAAATTTGGTAAAGATTGTTTTTGTGCTTTATTAACCAGTTTAAGCCTGTTTAACATGTCTGTACCTTCAGATAGATCATGTTCTGTATGTATGGTAGCCAATGTGGTTCCCCATTCAAATATAGTGTGATAATTGTGCCATTGCGTCCAAACAAAGTAAGGACAGAACTGTCACAAATTGTAAAGTTGCCCAGGATGATTCCTCAGATGAAGGAAGTAGACATAGTTCTACATCATCTCCTTCTGTGTCTATACCAGTTATGCCCACGCAGGCGACCCCTAGTACTTCTAGCGCGCCAATGCTTGTTACTATGCAGTAATTGACGGCAGTAATGGATAACTCCATAGCTAATATTTTATCCAAAATGCCAGCATTTCAGAGAAAGCGCGATTGCTCTGTTTTAAACACTGTAGAGCAGGAGGGCGCTGATGATAATTTTTCTGTCATACCCTCACACCAATCTGAAGTGGCAGTGAGGGAGGGTTTGTCAGATGGGGAAATTTCTGATACAGGAAGAATTTCTCAGCAGGCAGAACCTGATGTTGTGACATTTAAATTTAAATTAGAGCCTCTCCGCGCATTACTTAAGGAGGTACTATCTACTCTGGATGATTGTGACAATCTGGTCAACCCAGAAAAATTGTGCAAGATGGACAGTTCCTTGAGGTCCCGGTGCACCCTGATGCTTTTCCGATACCTAAACGGGTGGCGGACATAGTGAATAAGGAGTGGGAGAAGCCAGGCATACCTTTTGTCCCTCCTCCTATATTTAAGAAATTGTTCCCTATGGTCGACCCCAGGAAGGACACATGGCAAACAGTCCCTAAGGTCGAGGGGGAGTTTTCTACTCTAGCCAAGCGCACGACCATTCCTATTGAGGACAATTGTGCTTTCAAAGATCCTATGGATAAAAAATTGGAGGGTTTGCTTAAAAAGATTTTTGTACAGCAAGGTTACCTCCTTCAACCTATTTTGTGCATTATTCCTGTCACTACAGCGGCGTGGTTCTGGTTCGAGGAACTGGAAAAGTCGCTCAGTAGGGAGACTCCGTATGAGGAAGTCATGGACAGAATTTACGCACTTAAGTTAGCTAATTCCTTTATTTTAGACGCCGCTTTGCAGTTAGCGAGGTTAGCGGCAAAAAAATTCAGGGTTTACAATTGTGGCGCGCAGAGCGCTCTGGCTAAAGTCTTGGTCGGCGGATGTATCTTCCAAGACAAAATTGCTTAATACCCCTTTCAAAGGTAAGACCCCTTTTGGGCCAGAATTGAAAGAGATTATTTCAGTCATCACTGGGGGAAAGGGCCATGCCCTCCCACAAGATAAACCTTTCAAGGCTAAGAATAAGTCCAATTTTCGTTCCTTTCGCAATTTCAGGAACGGACCGGCTTCCAACTCGGCAGCCTCTAGACAAGAGGGTAACGCTTCCCAGACTAAAACAGCTTGGAAATCAATGCAAGGCTGGAACAAGGGTAAACAGGCCAAGAAACCTGCTGCTGCTACCAAGACAGCATGAAGAGGTAGCCCCCGATCCGGAACCGGATCTAGTAGGGGGCAGACTCTCTCTCTTTGCTCAGGCTTGGGCAAGAGATGTTCAGGATCCCTGGGCACTAGAAATAGTCTCTCAGGGTTATCTTCTAGAATTCAAGGAACTACCCCCAAGGGGAAGGTTCCACATGTCTCACTTATCTTCAAACCAAGTAAAGAGACAGGCATTCTTGCATTGTGTAGAAGACCTGTTAAAGATGGGAGTGATACTCCCAGTTCCAACTGTGGAACAAGGTCAGGGGTTTTACTCAAATCTGTTTGTAGTTCCAAAAAAAAAAGAGGGAACTTTCAGACCAATTCTGGATTTAAAAATTCTAAACAAATTTCTCAGAGTGCCATCGTTCAAAATGGAAACTATTCTAACGATTTTACCTACAATCCAGGAGGGTCAATTTATGACTACCGTGGATCTAGAGGATGCGTATCTGCATATTCCTATACACAAAGATCATCATCAGTTCCTAAGGTTCGCCTTTCTGGACAAACATTACCTATTGTGGCTCTCCCATTCGGACTAGCCACTGCTCCAAGGATTTTCACAAAGGTGCTCGGGTCCCTTCTAGCGGTTCTAAGACCCAGGGGCATTGCAGTGGCACCTTACTTGGACGACATCCTAATTCAAGCGTCGTCTCTTTCAAAGACAAAGGCTCACACAGACATTGTTCTAGCCTTTCTCAGATCTCACGGGTGGTAGGTGAACATAGAAAAATGTTCCCCGTCTCCGTCAACAAGAGTCCCTTTTCTCCAACATAGGTGTGTCCGGTCCACGGCGTCATCCTTACTTGTGGGATATTCTCTTCCCCAACAGGAAATGGCAAAGAGCCCAGCAAAGCTGGTCACATGATCCCTCCTAGGCTCCGCCTACCCCAGTCATTCTCTTTGCCGTTGTACAGGCAACATCTCCACGGAGATGGCTTAGAGTTTTTTAGTGTTTAACTGTAGTTTTTATTATTCAATCAAGAGTTTGTTGTTTTAAAATAGTGCTGGTATGTACTATTTACTCTGAAACAGAAAAGAGATGAAGATTTCTGTTTGTATGAGGAAAATGATTTTAGCAACCGTTACTAAAATCCATGGCTGTTCCACACAGGACTGTTGAGAGGAATTAACTTCAGTTGGGGGAACAGTGAGCAGTCTTTTGCTGCTTGAGGTATGACACATTCTAACAAGACGATGTAATGCTGGAAGCTGTCATTTTCCCTATGGGATCCGGTAAGCCATTTTTATTCAGACAGTAAATAAGGGCTTCACAAGGGTTTATTAAGACTGTAGACATTTTCTGGGCTAAATCGATCATATTTACACATATTTAGCCTTGAGGAATCATTTAATCTGGGTATTTTTTGTAAAATAATATCGGCAGGCACTGTTTTAGACACTTTATTCTATAGGGGCTTTCCCTAATCATAGTCAGAGCCTCATTTTCGCGCCGGTATGGCGCACTTGTTTTTGAGAACAGCATGGCATGCAGCTGCATGTGTGTGGAGCTCTGATACATAGAAAAGTCTTTCTGAAGGCATCATTTGGTATCGTATTCCCCTTTGGGCTTGGTTGGGTCTCAGCAAAGCAGATTCCAGGGACTGTAAAGGGGTTAAATATAAAAACGGCTCCGGTTCCGTTATTTTAAGGGTTAAAGCTTCCAAATTTGGTGTGCAATACTTTTAAGGCTTTAAGACACTGTGGTGAAATTTTGGTGAATTTTGAACAATTCCTTCATACTTTTTCGCAATTGCAGTAATAAAGTGTGTTCAGTTTAAAATTTAAAGTGACAGTAACGGTTTTATTTTAAAACGTTTTTTGTGCTTTGTTATCAAGTTTATGCCTGTTTAACATGTCTGAACTACCAGATAGATTGTGTTCTGACTGTGGGGAAGCCAAGGTTCCTTCTCATTTAAATAGATGTGATTTATGTCATAAAAAATTTAGTAAAAATGATGCCCAAGATGATTCCTCAAGTGAGGGGAGTAAGCATGGTACTGCATCATCCCCTCCTTCGTCTACACCAGTCTTGCCCATACAGGAGGCCCCTAGTACATCTAGCGCGCCAATACTCCTTACTATGCAACAATTAACGGCTGTAATGGATAATTCTATCAAAAACATTTTAGCCAATATGCCCACTTATCAGCGAAAGCGCGACTGCTCTGTTTTAGAAAATACTGAAGAGCATGAGGACGCTGATGATATTGTTTCTGAAGGGCCCCTACACCAGTCTGAGGGGGCCAGGGAGGTTTTGTCTGAGGGAGAAATTTCAGATTCAGGAAAAATTTCTCAACAAGCTGAACCTGATGTGATTACTTTTAAATTTAAGTTGGAACATCTCCGCGCTCTACTTAAGGAGGTGTTATCCAATTTGGATGATTGTGATTATCTGGTCATTCCAGAAACACTATGTAAAATGGACAAGTTCCTAGAGGCCCCGGGGCCCCCCTGAAGCTTTTCCTATATCCAAGCGGGTGGCGTACATTGTTAATAAAGAATGGGACAGGCCCGGTATACCTTTCGTACCTCCCCCCATATTTAAAAAATTGTTTCCTATAGTCGACCCCAGAAAGGACTTATGGCAGACAGTCCCCAAGGTCGAGGGGGCGGTTTCTACTCTAAACAAGCGCGCCACTATACCCATAGAAGATAGTTGTGCTTTCCAAGATCCTATGGATAAAAAATTAGAAGGTTTGCTAAAAAAGATGTTTGTTTAGCAAGGTTACCTTCTACAACCAATTGCATGCATTGTCCCTGTCACTACAGCCGCGTGTTTCTGGTTCGATGAGCTAGAAAAGGCGATTATTAGTAATTCTTCTTCTTATGAGGAGATTATGGACAGAATTCGTGCTCTTAAATTGGCTAATTCTTTCACCCTAGACGCCACCTTGCAATTGGCTAGGTTAGCGGCGAAAAATTCTGAGTTTGCTATTGTGGCGCGCAGAGCGCTTTGGTTAAAATCTTGGTCAGCGGATGCGTCTTCCAAGAACAAATTGCTTGCCATTCCTTTCAAGGGGAAAACACTGTTTGGCCCTGACTTGAAAGAGATTATCTCTGATATCACTGGGGGCAAGGGCCACGCCCTTCCTCAGGATAGGTCTTTCAAGGCCAAAAATAAACCTAATTTCTCCAACATAGGTGTGTCCGGTCCACGGCGTCATCCTTACTTGTGGGATATTCTCTTCCCCAACAGGAAATGGCAAAGAGCCCAGCAAAGCTGGTCACATGATCCCTCCTAGGCTCCGCCTACCCCAGTCATTCTCTTTGCCGTTGTACAGGCAACATCTCCACGGAGATGGCTTAGAGTTTTTTAGTGTTTAACTGTAGTTTTTATTATTCAATCAAGAGTTTGTTATTTTAAAATAGTGCTGGTATGTACTATTTACTCAGAAACAGAAAAGAGATGAAGATTTCTGTTTGTATGAGGAAAATGATTTTAGCAACCGTCACTAAAATCCATGGCTGTTCCACACAGGACTGTTGAGAGCAATTAACTTCAGTTGGGGGAACAGTGAGCAGTCTCTTGCTGCTTGAGGTATGACACATTCTAACAAGACGATGTAATGCTGGAAGCTGTCATTTTCCCTATGGGATCCGGTAAGCCATGTTTATAAAGATCGTAAATAAGGGCTTCACAAGGGCTTATTAAGACTGTAGACTTTTTCTGGGCTAAATCGATTCATTATTAACACATATTTAGCCTTGAGGAATCATTTTATCTGGGTATTTTGATATAATAATATCGGCAGGCACTGTTTTAGACTCCTTATTATTTAGGGGCTTTCCCAAATCATAGGCAGAGCCTCATTTTCGCGCCGGTGTTGCGCACTTGTTTTTGAGAGGCATGACATGCAGTCGCATGTGAGAGGAGCTCTGATACTTAGAAAAGACTTTCTGAAGGCGTCATTTGGTATCGTATTCCCCTTTGGGCTTGGTTGGGTCTCAGCAAAGCAGATACCAGGGACTGTAAAGGGGTTAAAGTTAAAAACGGCTCCGGTTCCGTTATTTTAAGGGTTAAAGCTTCCAAATTTGGTGTGCAATACTTTTAAGGCTTTAAGACACTGTGGTGAAAATTTGGTGAATTTTGAACAATTCCTTCATGTTTTTTCGCAAACTTAGTTCTTTCAGTTCTTCAGGGGGTTCCGTTTGAACCCCTACATTCCGTTGATATTAAGTTATTATCTTGGAAAGTTTTGTTTTTAGTTGCGATTTCTTCTGCTAGAAGAGTTTCAGAATTATCTGCTCTGCAGTGTTCTCCTCCTTATCTGGTGTTCCATGCAGATAAGGTGGTTTTACGTACTAAACCTGGTTTTCTTCCAAAAGTTGTTTCTAACAAAAACATTAACCAGGAGATTATCGTACCTTCTCTGTGTCCGAAACCAGTGTCAAAGAAGGAACGTTTGTTGCACAATCTGGATGTTGTTCGCGCTCTAAAATTCTATTTAGATGCTACAAAGGATTTTAGACAAACATCTTCCTTGTTTGTTGTTTATTCCGGTAAAAGGAGAGGTCAAAAAGCAACTTCTACCTCTCTCTCTTTTTGGATTAAAAGCATCATCAGATTGGCTTACGAGACTGCCGGACGGCAGCCTCCCGAAAGAATCACGGCTCATTCCACTAGGGCTGTGGCTTCCACATGGGCCTTCAAGAACGAGGCTTCTGTTGATCAGATATGTAGGGCAGCGACTTGGTCTTCACTGCACACTTTTACCAAATTTTACAAGTTTGATACTTTTGCTTCTTCTGAGGCTATTTTTGGGAGAAAGGTTTTGCAAGCCGTGGTGCCTTCCATTTAGGTGACCTGATTTGCTCCCTCCCTTCATCCGTGTCCTAAAGCTTTGGTATTGGTTCCCACAAGTAAGGATGACGCCGTGGACCGGACACACCTATGTTGGAGAAAACAGAATTTATGTTTACCTGATAAATTACTTTCTCCAACGGTGTGTCCGGTCCACGGCCCGCCCTGGTTTTTTTAATCAGGTCTGATAATTTATTTTCTTTAACTACAGTCACCACGGTACCATATGGTTTCTCCTATGCAAATATTCCTCCTTAACGTCGGTCGAATGACTGGGGTAGGCGGAGCCTAGGAGGGATCATGTGACCACATTTGCTGGGCTCTTTGCCATTTCCTGTTGGGGAAGAGAATATCCCACAAGTAAGGATGACGCCGTGGACCGGACACACCGTTGGAGAAAGTAATTTATCAGGTAAACATAAATTCTGTTTTTCGTCCCTTTCGCAGAAACGGACCAGCCCCAAGTGCTACGTCCTCTAAGCAGGAGGGTAATACTTCTCAAGCCAATCCAGCCTGGAGACCTATGCAAGGCTGGAACAAAGGAAAGCAGGCCAAGAAACCTGCCACTGCTCCCAAGACAGCATGAGATGCGGGCCCCCGATCCGGGACCGGATTTGGTGGGGGGCAGACTCTCTCTCTTCACTCAGGCTTGGGCAAGAGATGTTCTGGATCCTTGGGCGCTAGAAATAGTCTCCCAAGGTTATCTTCTGGAAGTGATTCATCCTGTTCCATTAAGAGAACGAGGGATGGGGTTCTACTCCAATCTGTTCGTAGTTCCCAAAAAAGAGGGAACGTTCAGACCAATCTTAGATCTCAAGATCCTAAACAAGTTTCTCAAGGTTCCATCGTCCAAAATGGAAACCATTCGAACAATCCTTCCATCCAGGAAGGTCAATTCTTGACCACGGTGGATTTAAAGGATGCGTATCTACATATTCCTGTCCACAAGGAACATCATCGGTTCCTAAGGTTCGCATTCCTGGACAAGCATTACCAGTTCGTGGCGCTTCCTTTCGGATTAGCCACTGCTCAAGGATTTTCTCAAAGGTACTAGGGTCCCTGCTGGCGGTGCTAAGACCAAGGGGCATTGCTGTAGTACCTTACTTGGACGACATTCTGATTCAAGCGTCGTCCCTTCCTCAAGCAAAGGCTCACACGGACATAGTCCTGGCCTTTCTCAGATCTCACGGATGGAAAGTGAACGTGGAAAAGAGTTCTCTATCTCCGTCGACAAGAGTTCCCTTCTTGGGAACAATAATAGACTCCTTAGAAATGAGGATTTTTCTGACAGAGACCAGAAAAACAAAACTTCTAAACTCTTGTCGGATACTTCATTCCGTTCCTCTTCCTTCCATAGCGCAGTGCATGGAAGTGATAGGTTTGATGGTAGCGGCAATGGACATAGTTCCTTTTCCGCGCATTCATCTAAGACCATTACAACTGTGCATGCTCAGTCAGTGGAATGGGGACTATACAGACTTGTCTCCGAAGATACAAGTAAATCAGAGGACCAGAGACTCACTCCGTTGGTGGCTGTCCCTGGACAACCTGTCACAAGGGGTGACCTCCCGCAGACCAGAGTGGGTCATTGTCACGACCGACGCCAGTCTGATGGGCTGGGGCGCGGTCTGGGGATCCCTGAAAGCTCAGGGTCTTTGGTCTCGGGAAGAATCTCTTCTACCGATAAATATTCTGGAACTGAGAGCGATATTCAATGCTCTCAAGGCTTGGCCTCAGCTAGCGAGGGCCAAGTTCATACGGTTTCAATCAGACAACATGACGACTGTTGCGTACATCAACCATCAGGGGGGAACAAGGAGTTCCCTGGCGATGGAAGAAGTGACCAGAATCATTCAATGGGTGGAGACTCGCTCCTGCCACCTGTCTGCAATCCACATCCCAGGAGTGGAAAATTGGGAAGCGGATTTTCTGAGTCGTCAGACATTGCATCCGGGTGAGTGGGAACTCCATCCGGAAATCTTTGCCCAAATCACTCAACTGTGGGGCATTCCAGACATGGATCTGATGGCCTCTCGTCAGAACTTCAAGGTTCCTTGCTACGGGTCCAGATCCAGGGATCCCAAGGCGACTCTAGTAGATGCACTAGTAGCACCTTGGACCTTCAAACTAGCCTATGTATTCCCGCCGTTTCCTCTCATCCCCAGGCTGGTAGCCAGGATCAATCAGGAGAGGGCGTCGGTGATCTTGATAGCTCCTGCGTGGCCACGCAGGACTTGGTATGCAGATCTGGTGAATATGTCATCGGCTCCACCATGGAAGCTACCTTTGAGACGAGACCTTCTTGTTCAAGGTCCGTTCGAACATCCGAATCTGGTCCCACTCCAGCTGACTGCTTGGAGATTGAACGCTTGATCTTATCAAAGCGAGGGTTCTCAGATTCTGTTATTGATACTCTTGTTCAGGCCAGAAAGCCTGTAACTAGAAAAATTTACCACAAAATTTGGAGTTGGTGTGAATCTAAAGGATTCCCTTGGGACAAGGTTAAGATTCCTAAGAGTCTATCCTTCCTTCGAGAAGGATTGGAAAAAGGATTATCTGCAAGTTCCTTGATGGGACAGATTTCTGCCTTGTCTGTGTTACTTCACAAAAAGCTGGCAGCTGTGCCAGATGTTCAAGCCTTTGTTCAGGCTCTGGTTAGAATCAAGCCTGTTTACAAACCTTTGACTCCTCCTTGGAGTCTCAACTTAGTTCTTTCAGTTCTTCAGGGGGTTCCGTTTGAACCCTTACATTCCGTTGATATTAAGTTATTATCTTGGAAAGTTTTGTTTTTGGTTGCAATTTCTTCTGCTAGAAGAGTTTCAGAATTATCTGCTCTGCAGTGTTCTCCTCCTTATCTGGTGTTCCATGCAGATACGGTGGTTTTACGTATTAACCTGGTTTTCTTCCAAAAGTTGTTTCTAACAAAAACATTAACCAGGAGATAGTCGTGCCTTCTCTGTGTCCGAAACCAGTTTCGAAGAAGGAACGTTTGTTGCACAATTTGGATGTTGTTCGCGCTCTAAAATTCTATTTAGATGCTACAAAGGATTTTAGACAAACATCTTCCTTGTTTGTTGTTTATTCTGGTAAAAGGAGAGGTCAAAAAGCAACTTCTACCTCTCTCTCTTTTTGGATTAAAAGCATCATCAGATTGGCTTACGAGACTGCCGGACGGCAGCCTCCTGAAAGGATCACAGCTCCTTCCACTAGGGCTGTGGCTTCCACATGGGCCTTCAAGAACGAGGCTTCTGTTGATCAGATATGTAGGGCAGCGACTTGGTCTTCACTGCACACTTTTACCAAATTTTACAAGTTTGATACTTTTGCTTCTTCTGAGGCTATTTTTGGGAGAAAGGTTTTGCAAGCCGTGGTGCCTTCCATTTAGGTGACCTGATTTGCTCCCTCCCTTCATCCGTGTCCTAAAGCTTTGGTATTGGTTCCCACAAGTAAGGATGACGCCGTGGACCGGACACACCTATGTTGGAGAAAACAGAATTTATGTTTACCTGATAAATTACTTTCTCCAACGGTGTGTCCGGTCCACGGCCCGCCCTGGTTTTTTAATCAGGTCTGATAATTTATTTTCTTTAACTACAGTCACCACGGTATCATATGGTTTCTCCTATGCAAATATTCCTCCTTAACGTCGGTCGAATGACTGGGGTAGGCGGAGCCTAGGAGGGATCATGTGACCAGCTTTGCTGGGCTCTTTGCCATTTCCTGTTGGGGAAGAGAATATCCCACAAGTAAGGATGACGCCGTGGACCGGACACACCGTTGGAGAAAGTAATTTATCAGGTAAACATAAATTCTGTTTCTTGGGAACAATAATAGATTCTTTAGAAATGAAGATTTTCCTGACAGATGTCAGAGAGTCAAAGCTTCTAAACGCTTGTCAAGTTCTTCACTCTGTTCTACGGCCTTCCATAGCTCAGTGCATGGAAGTAGTAGGGTTGATGGTTGCAGCAATGGACATAGTTCCTTTTGCGCGAATTCATCTAAGACCATTACAACTGTGCATGCTCAAATGGGGACTATACAGACTTGTCTCCAGTGATTCAAGTAGATCAGAAGACCAGAGACTCACTCCGTTGGTGGCTGACTCAGGATTACCTGTCCCAGGGAATGAGCTTCCGCAGACCAGAGTGGGTCATTGTCACGACCAACGCCAGTCTATTAGGCTGGGGCGTGGTCTGGGATTCCCTGAAAGCTCAGGGTCTATGGTCTCGGGAAGAGTCTCTTCTCCCGATAAACATCCTGGAACTGAGAGCGATATTCAATGCTCTCCGGGCTTGGCCTCAACTAGCAAAGGCCAGATTCATAAGATTCCAATCAGACAACATGACGACTGTTGCTTACTTCAACCATCAGGGGGGAACAAGGAGTTCCCTGGCGATGAGAGAGGTGACCAAGATCATCAAATGGGTGGAGGATCACTCCTACCACCTGTCTGCGATCCACATCCCAGGAGTGGAAAACTGGGAGGCGGATTATCTGAGTCGTCAGACCTTTCATCCGGGGGAGTGGGAACTCCACCCGGAGGTGTTTGCCCAGTTGACCCAATTATGGGGCATTCCAGACATGGATCTGATGGCGTCTCGTCAGAACTTCAAGGTTCCTTGCTACGGGTCCAGATCCAGGGATACCAAGGCGACTCTAGTGGATGCATTAGTGGCGCCTTGGACTTTCAACCTAGCTTATGCGTTTCCACCGTTCCTTCTCATTCCCAGGCTGGTAGCCAGGATCAAACAGGAGAAGGCCTCAGTTATTTTGATAGCTCCTGCGTGGCCACGCAGGACTTGGTATGCAGACCTGGTGAATATGTCATCGGCTCCACCATGGAAGCTACCATTGAGACAGGATCTTCTAGTACAAGGTCCATTCGAACATCCAAATCTAGTTTCTCTCCAGCTGACTGCTTGGAAATTGAACGCTTGATTTTGTCTAAGCGTGGGTTTTCGGATTCTGTGATAGATACTCTGGTACAAGCCAGAAAACCTGTGACTAGAAAGATTACCATAAAATATGGAAAAGATATATCTGTTGGTGTGAATCCAAGGGATTCTCATGGAGTAAGATTAAAATTCCTAGGATCCTTTCCTTTCTCCAAGAAGGTTTGGATAAGGGATTATCAGCGAGTTCTCTAAAAGGACAGATTTCTGCTTTATCTGTCTTGTTACACAAACGACTGGCAGCTGTGCCAGATGTTCAAGCTTTTGTTCAGGCTTTGGTCAGGATCAAGCCTGTTTACAGATCCTTGACTCCTCCCTGGAGTCTAAATTTGGTTCTTTCAGTTCTTCAAGGGGTTCCGTTTGAACCCTTACATTCCATAGATATCAAGTTGTTATCTTGGAAAGTTCTGTTTTTGGTTGCTATTCTTCTGCTAGAAGAGTTTCTGCATTATCTGCTCTGCAGTGTAATCCGCCCTATCTGGTGTTCCATTCAGATAAGGTTGTTTTGCGTACTAAACCTGGTTTCCTTCCAAAGGTTGTTTCCAACAAGAATATTAACCAGGAAATAGTTGTGCCTTTGTGTCCGAATCCAGTTTCAAAGAAGGAACGCTTGTTACACTATTTAGATGTAGTCCGTGCTTTAAAGTTCTATTTAGAAGCAACAAAGGATTTCAGACAAACGTCTTCTCTGTTTGTAGTTTATTCTGGCAAGAGGAGAGGTCAAAAAAGCTACTGCTACCTCTCTTTCCTTTTGGCTGAAAAAGCATCATACGATTGGCTTACGAGACTGCCGGACGGCAGCCTCCTGAACGAATCACAGCTCACTCTACTAGGGCTGTGGCTTCCACATGGACCTTCAAGAACGAGGCTTCTGTTCATCAGATGTGTAAGGCAGCGACCTGGTCTTCTCTGCACTCTTTGTCCAAATTCTACAAATTTGATACTTTTGCTTCTTCGGAGGCTATTTTTGGGAGAGAGGTTTTGCAAGCCGTGGTGCCTTCTGTTTAGGTAACCTGATTTGCTCCCTCCCTTCATCCGTGTCCTAAAGCTTTGGTATTGGTTCCCACAAGTAATGGATGACACCGTGGACCGGACACACCAATGTTGGAGAAAACAGAATTTATGCTTACCTGATAAATTACTTTCTCCAACGGTGTGTCCGGTCCACGGCCCGCCCTGGTTTTTTAATCAGGTTTGAAGAATTTCTTTCTCTATACACTACAGTCACCACGGCACACTATAGTTTCTCCTTTTTTTCTCCTAACCGTCGGTCGAATGACTGGGGGGGCGGGGCCTGGGAGGGACTATATGGACAGCTCTTGCTGTGTGCTCTCCTTGCCTTTCCCTGTGGGGGAGGAGAATATCCCACAAGTAATGGATGACACAGTGGACCGGACACACCGTTGGAGAAAGTAATTTATCAGGTAAGCATAAATTCTGTTTTTTCCATCAGGATCTCAAATCCTTAAATTTAAAGGTATGGAGATTGAACGCTTGATTCTTAGTCAAAGAGGTTTCTCTGACTCTGTGATTAATACTATGTTACAGGCTCGTAAATCTGTATCTAGGGAGATATATTATAGAGTCTGGAAGACTTATATTTCTTGGTGTCTTTCTCATCATTTTTCCTGGCATTCTTTTAGAATTCCGAGAATATTACAGTTTCTTCAGGATGGTTTGGATAAAGGTTTGTCTGCTTGTTCCTTGAAAGGACAAATCTCTGCTCTTTCTGTTCTTTTTCACAGAAAGATTGCTAATCTTCCTGATATTCATTGTTTTGTACAAGCTTTGGTTCGTATATAACCTGTCATTAAGTCAATTTCTCCTCCTTGGAGTTTGAATTTGGTTCTGGGGGCTCTTCAAGCTCCTCCGTTTGAACCTATGCATTCATTGGACATTAAATTACTTTCTTGGAAAGTTTTGTTCCTTTTGGCCATCTCTTCTGCCAGAAGAGTTTCTGAATTATCTGCTCTTTCTTGTGAGTCTCCTTTTCTGATTTTTCACCAGGATAAGGCGGTGTTGCGAACTTCTTTTCAATTTTTACCTAAGGTTGTGAATTCCAACAACATTAGTAGAGAAATTGTGGTTCCTTCATTATGTCCTAATCCTAAGAATTCTAAGGAGAAATCATTGCATTCTTATGTTGAAGCTACTAAGAATTTCCGAAAGACTTCTAGTCTATTTGTTATCTTTTCCGGTTCTAGGAAAGGTCAGAAGGCCTCTGCCATTTCTTTGGCATCTTGGTTGAAATCTTTAATTCATCATGCTTATGTTGAGTCGGGTAGAACTCCGCCTCAAAGGATTACAGCTCATTCTACTAGGTCAGTTTCTACTTCCTGGGCGTTTAGGAATGAAGCTTCGGTTGATCAGATTTGCAAAGCATCAACTTGGTCTTCTTTGCATACTTTTACTAAATTCTATCATTTTGATGTGTTTTCTTCTTCTGAAGCTGTCTTTGGTAGAAAAGTACTTCAGGCAGCTGTTTGAATCTTCTGCTTATATTTTCAGTTTTTTTCTTTATAAGATTTAAACTTTATTTTGAGTGTGGATTTTTTTCAGCGGAATTGGCTGTCTTTTTATTTTATCCCTCCCTCTCTAGTGACTCTTGCGTGGAAGATCCACATCTTGGGTAGTCATTATCCCATACGTCACTAGCTCATGGACTCTTGCTAATTACATGAAAGAAAACAACATAATTTATGTAAGAACTTGCCTGATAAATTCATTTCTTTCATATTAGCAAGAGTCCATGAGGCCCACCCTTTTTTTTGTGGTGGTTATGATTTTTTTGTATAAAGCACAATTATTCCAATTCCTTATATTTATGCTTCGCACTTTTTTCTTATCACCCCACTTCTTGGCTATTCGTTAAACTGATTTGTGGGTGTGGTGAGGGGTGTATTTATAGGCATTTTTAGGTTTGGGAAACTTTGCCCCTCCTGGTAGGAATGTATATCCCATACGTCACTAGCTCATGGACTCTTGCTAATATGAAAGAAATGAATTTATCAGGTAAGTTCTTACATAAATTGTTTTCTTTTTTTCCAAGATAATCAATTTTTTGATTCATATTGAATTCAATTCTTATCTGTTACTCTGGGCTTCAAGATTAAGTTCTTAGACTAAAACTTTAAGCTTATTTTAGTTTGGTTGTTTTTACTAAAGAACAAAATTCTAAATTCTTACCCAAGTAACATGTTTTTATTTAGAAGTTTTTTTGGTTCTATTCGGTCCAAAATTCTTAGATTTTGGGTACAAAATACAATTTGAAGTTAAACCGTCTGTGAGAAGTCTTTTTCTCTCTATTATATTCCAGCTATTCCAGTAAGGCTAACACTTTCCTTAATGTGTTTCAGTCCCATATATTTTGGGTAATGTTGAAGTGCGGTTGATCACCTGTTGAGGATCAAGCGCTGCTCAGATCTGGAATCTTCTGGGGTATTTATTCCAGTTCCATTTTTAGGATCTGGGTTTTGGGGTTTTATTCAAACTATTCATTGTTCCAAAGATAGAAAATCTTTTTATTATATAAATGTACCATCTTTTAGATTGGTATTTATATGGTCTATTCTGACTTTTTTTGGTCAGTGATAGCATTATTTGTTTTCATTAGATACAATAGATGCATATCTTCATTTCTGTTTTCATTCAGATTATTTTTTATTTTCTGAGACTACGGAATCTCATATGATTCAATTTTGTTTTTTCAAGACATGGTTAGAGGATCTTTTTATCAAAAACTCTTGATTCCTTGCACAAGGGTCACCTTTTTTAGGTTTCCAGATAGTGTCACTGTCTTTGTCTCTAACATATAAGTGATTTTTTTCTTATTGGGTTCCGTCTGTCGGTACCTTCAGTCTCTTATTTCCTTCAGTTGCTATATATGCATGGAAATTTAGGTCTTATGGCTGCAGCATTGGATTCATTTTCCTTTGCTCATTTTCATAGAAAACCTTTCCAGTTTTTTATGCTGCATAATGGTGCAGGGATTCTAGGATTTCACTTTTTAAATCTTCGAATTCTATGTTTATCTATCTTTGATTCGGTGGTTAAGATCACCATCATTTAGTTCTACAGGTCTCTTCGATTCTTTCAACCTGGACCATGATCTCTATAGATGCGAGTCTTTTAGGTTGGGAGGCTGTCTGAGGTTCTCTGTCAGCACAAGGGGTTTGGAAATCTCCGTGCATTCCCAGAGTTCTTCAGTTGGTTTCTTTTGAAGAAGAGACGTTTGTTTTTTTCAGGCCTTTTCACATCTGTGGTGTATGTCAATCATCAGGGTGTGACTATCAGTCTTTAGACTGTGACAAAGTATCTCGGATATTTGCTTGGGCTAAATCCAGCTCCTATCTAAATTCTGGGGTCCTTTTCCCAGGTATAGACGTTTGGGAAGCGGATTATCTCTCTTAATCAAGCTTTACATCCGGGAGAATGGTCTCTTTACCCAGATATGTTTTTCAATTTTTCAGATGTGAGGGCTTCCAGAAATAGATCTGTTGGCCTCTCGTCTTAACAAGGAATTTCCCAGGGGCCTATTTCAGGTCCGGGGATCCTCAGGCGGAAGTAGCTTATGCATTGACACTTCCTTGGAATTATCATTCTGTCTATCTTCCGCCTCTAGTTCTTCAAAAATTTTAATGGAGCGTTCGTTTGTACTGCTGGTGGTTCCAGCATGGCCTCACAGGTTTTGGTATGCGGATCTCATTCGGATGGCCAGTTGCCAACCTTGGACATTTCTGTTAAGACCAGACCTTTTATCTCAAGGCCCATTTTTCCATCAGGATCTTAAATCATTTAATTTGAAGATATGAAGATTGTACGTTTGATTCTTAGTCATAGAGGTTTCTCTGACTCCGTGATTAATACTATGTTACAGGTTTGTAAATCTGTCTCTAGAAAGATTTATTATCGAGTTTGGAAGACTTTCATTTCTTGGTGTTCTTCTCATAAATTCTTTTGGCATTCTTTTAGAATTCCTCGAATTTTACAATTTTTCAGGTTGGTTTTGTCTGCAAGTTACTTGAAAGGACAAATCTCTACTCTTTCTGTTCTTTTTCACAGAAAGATTGCTATTCATTCTGATATTCATTGTTTTGTACAGGCTTTGGTTTGTATCAAGCCTGTCATTAAATCAATATCTCCTCGTTGGAGTCTGAATTTGGTACTGAGGGCTTTACAGGCTCCTCCGTTTGAACCTTTGCATTCTCTGGACATTAAAATTACTTTCTTGGAAAGTATTGTTCCTTTTGGTTATCTCTTCTGCTAGAAGAGTTTCTGAGTTTTCTGCTCTTTCTTGTGGATCTCCTTTTCTGATTTTTCATCAGGGTAAGGCAGTGTTCCTTCCTGTTATTCATTATTTTGTTCAGGCTTTGGTTCTTTACAAACCTGTCATTAAGCCAATTTCTCCTCCTTGGAGTTTTATTTTGGTTCTAAAGGCTTTACAGGCTCTTCTATTTGAGCATATGTTTTCTCTAGACATTATTTACTTTCATGGAAAGTATTGTTCTTTTTAGACATCTCTTCAGCTAGAACAATTTTTAATTATCTGTTCTTTCTTGTGAGTCTCCTTCTGATTCTTTCATCAGGATAAGGTGGTTTTTGCTATCCTCATTTCAATTTTTACCTAAAGTTGTGATTTCTATCAACATTAGGGAGGAATTATTGTCTTTTACTAAGACTTCTTTGGTAAGATTCTTACATTCTTTGGAAATGGTAAGAGTTTTGAAATCTTATGTTGAATCTATTCAGATTTCAGATAGTCTTCTAGTCTATTTTTTATCTTTTCTGGTGTTAGGAAGGTCAAAAGGCTTCTGCCATTTATTTGGCATCTTGCTTAAACTTTTGATTCATCATGCTTATTTGGAGTCGGGTGGATTCCCGCCTCGGAGGATTATGGCTCATTCTACTAGGTAAGTTTCTACTTCCTGGGCTTTTTAAGAATGAAGCTTCTGTTGATCAGATTTGCAAAGCAATGACTTGGTCTTCTTTGCATACTTTTACTATGTTCTACCATTTTGATGTTTTCTCTCCTTTAGAAACAGTTTTGGTAGAATGGTACTTCAGGCAGCTGTTTCAGTTTGATTCTTCTGCTTATATTTTCAGTTTTTTTTCATTATAAAAATTGATACTTTTTTGATTTGGGTAGTGGATTAATTTTTCAGCGGAATTGACTGTCTTTATTTTATCCCTCCCTCTCTAGTGACTCTTGCGTGGAAGTTCCACATCTTGGGTATTTATTATCCCATACGTCACTAGCTCATGGACTCTTGCTAATTACATGAAAGAAAACATAATTTATGTAAGAACTTACCTGATAAATTCATTTCTTTCATATTAGCAAGAGTCCATGAGGCCCACCCTTTTTTGTGGTGGTTATGATTTTTTGTATAAAGCACAATTATTCAAATTCCTTATTTTTTTGATGCTTTCGCTCCTTTTTTATCACCCCACTTCTTGGCTATTCGTTAAACTGAATTGTTGGTGTGGTGAGGGGTGTATTTATAGGCATTTTTAGGTTTGGGAAACTTTGCCCCTTCTGGTAGGAATGTATATCCCATACGTCACTAGCTCATGGACTCTTGCTAATATGAAAGAAATGAATTTATCAGGTAAGTTCTTACATAAATTATGTTTTTCTGCTTTACCCCCTCCCCCCTTTCTGCCCCTCCTACAGATATACCAAGACAGAATATTGGATACTTGATTAAAATTTGTTAAATAAGCATGAGAAAGAGGTCATGTTTAATTTTGGATTGTAGAAGAAGTTTAATTACGCTTAATAGAATTGTTTAAATTGGATTGTAGAAGAAGTTTGAGTATGCATAAAAGAATTGTTATAATTGTATAAGAACATAAAAATCATACTTGATGAGGGTCTAGCACCCTTATGAGATAACACAAGATGGGTATTAGTAAGAAATGACTAAGGTATTCACAGAAAATATTGATGTAACAAATTAAGATTGCGAATTTAAGGAGATGTTTAGAAACCCTCTTCATTATGAAGGAGTTATGAAAAGCTAGACATATGTATGTTTGGTAAGTAAGAATTGAATTGTATGGATAATTAGCTTAGTTTATTGTCGTTGGACTAAAATTATGTATCCACAAGATGTAGAAATATGTATACATTTTGCTTTTTTTGTGTTTGGTGCATCATGATGTATTTACAATATGATTGTATATTTGTAGTTACTCAAATAAAATAATAAAAAAGAAAAAAAAAAGAAAAATGTGCTTCTATGGAATAAATTGGCAAGTATCTCTAGTGTGACCTCCCCTTACACTTGAGCAATAGCAGGAATCTAGATTTCTTTCATGTAATTAGCAAGAGTCCATGAGCTAGTGACGTATGGGATATACATTCCTACCAGGAGGGGCAAAGTTTCCCAAACCTTAAAATGCCTATAAATACACCCCTCACCACACCCACAATTCAGTTTTACAAACTTTGCCTCCGATGGAGGTGGTGAAGTAAGTTTGTGCTAGATTCTACGTTGATATGCGCTCCGCAGCAAGTTGGAGCCCGGTTTTCCTCTCAGCGTGCAGTGAATGTCAGAGGGATGTGAGGAGAGTATTGCCTATTTGAATGCAGTGATCTCCTTCTACGGGGTCTATTTCATAGGTTCTCTGTTATCGGTCGTAGAGATTCATCTCTTACCTCCCTTTTCAGATCGACGATATACTCTTATATATACCATTACCTCTGCTGATTCTCGTTTCAGTACTGGTTTGGCTTTCTACAAACATGTAGATGAGTGTCCTGGGGTAAGTAAATCTTATTTTCTGTGACACTCTAAGCTATGGTTGGGCACTTTGTTTATAAAGTTCTAAATATATGTATTCAAACATTTATTTGCCTTGACTCAGAATGTTCAACTTTCCTTATTTTCAGACAGTCAGTTTCATATTTGGGATAATGCATTTGAATTAATCATTTTTTTCTTACCTTCAATTTGACTCTTTTTTTCCTGTGGGCTGTTAGGCTCGCGGGGGCTGAAAATGCTTCATTTTATTGCGTCATTCTTGGCGCAGACTTTTTTGGCGCAAAAATTCTTTTCAGTTTCCGGCGTCATACGTGTCGCCGGAAGTTGCGTCATTTTTTGACGTTATTTTGCGCCAAAAATGTCGGCGTTCCGGATGTGGCGTCATTTTTGGCGCCAAAAGCATTTAGGCGCCAAATAATGTGGGCGTCTTATTTGGCGCTAAAAAATAAGGGCGTCGCTTTTGTCTCCACATTATTTAAGTCTTATTTTTTCAGTGCTTCTGGTTGCTAGAAGCTTGTTCTTTGGCATTTTTTCCCATTCCTGAAACTGTCATTTAAGGAATTTGATCAATTTTGCTTTATATGTTGTTTTTTTCTCTTACATATTGCAAGATGTCTCACGTTGCATCTGAGTCAGAAGATACTACAGGAAAATCGCTGTCTACTGCTGGAGCTACCAAGCTAAGTGTATCTGCTATAATTTTTGGTATCTGTTTCTCCAGCTGTTGTTTGTATTGCATGTCATGACAAACTTATTAATGCAGATAAAATTTCCTTTAGTACTGTTACATTACCTGTTGCTGTTCAGTCAACATCTAATTTTCAGAGTGTTCCTGATAAACATAAGAGATTTTATTTTTTAAATCCATTAAGAAGGCTATGTCTGTTATTTCTCCTTCTAGTTTACATAAAAGTCTTTTAAAACTTCTCTTTTTTCAGATGAATTTTTAAATGAACATCATTCTGATACTGATAATGGTTCTTCTGGTTCAGAGGTTTCTGTCTCAGAGGTTGATGCTGATAAATCTTTGTATTTGTTCAAGATGGAATTTATTCGTTCTTTATTTTAAGAATTATTAATTGCATTAGAAATAGAGGATTCTGGTCCTCTTGATTCTAAATCTAAACGTTTAAATAAGGTTTTTAAATCTCCTGTAGTTATTCCAGAAGTGTTTAATCTCCCTGATGCTATTTCTGAAGTAATTTCTAGGGAATGGAATAATTTGGGTAATTCTTTTACTCCTTCTAAACGTTTAAGCAATTATATCCTGTGCCATCTGACAGATTAGAGTTTTTTTGGGACAAAATCCCTAAGGTTATGGGGCTGTCTCTACTCCTGCTAAATGTGCTACTATTCCTACGGCAGATAGTAATTTATTTAAGGATCCTTTAGATAAAAAAAATTGAATCCTTTCTAAGAAAAGCTTACTTATGTTCAGGTAATCTTCTTAGACTTGCTATATTTTTAGCGGATGTTGCTGCAGCTTCAACTTTTTGGTTAGAAGCTTTAGCGCAACAAGTAACAGATCATAATTTTATAGCATTATTATTATTATTCTATAACATGCTAATAATTTTATTGGTGATACCATCTTTTGATATCATTAGAGTTGATGTCAGGTATATGTCTCTAGCTGTTTTAGCTAGAACAGCTTTATGGATTAAACTTGGAATACTGATATGTCTTCTAAGTCAACTTTGCTTTCCCTTTCTTTCCAGGGTAATAAATTATTATTTCAACTGTTTCTGGAAGGAAGGGAACTTTTTTACCAAAGGATAAAAAATCTAAGGTAAATTTAGGTCTAATGATCATTTCGTTCCTTTTCTCACAATAAGGAACAAAAGCCTGATCCTTCATTCTCAGGAGCGGTATCAGTTTGGAAACTATTTCCAGTTTGGAATATTTCCAAGCCTTTTAGAAAACCTATAGCCAGCTCCTAAGTACCCATGAAGGTGCGGACCTTATTCCAGCTCAGCTGGTATGAGGCAGATTAAGTTTTCTTCAGACATTTTGATCAATTCCGTTCTCAATTTCTGTTTTCAGAACATTGTTTCAGAAAGGTACAGAATTGGCTTCAGTTAAGGCCTCCTGCTAAGAGATTTTTTTCTTTCCCGTGTCCTAGTTAACACAGCAAAGGCTCAGCATTTCTGAAATATGTTTCAGATTTAGAGTTGGCTGGAGTAATTATGCCAGTTCCAGTTCTGGAACAGGGGCTGGGGTTTTATTTTATCTCTTCATTGTACTAAAGAAGGTCAATTCCTTCAGACCAGTTTCGGATCTATCAATATTGAATCGTTATGTAAGGATACCAACATTCAAGATGGTTACTGTAGGACTGTCCTGCCTTTTGTTTAGCAAGGGCATTATATGTCTACAATAGATTTACAGGATGTGTATCTACATATTCCGATTCATCCAGATCACTTTTTGTGTCTGAGATTCTCTTTTTAGACAAGCATTACCAGTTTTGTGGCTCTACCGTTTGGCCTAGCCTCAGTTCCAAGAATTTTTTTCAAAGGTTCTCGGTGCCCTTCTTTCTGTAATCAAAGAACAGGGTTTTTTGGTATTTCCTTATTGGACATTATCTGGGTACTTGCTCAGTCTTCTCATTTTCGAAGAATCTCATACGAATCGACTTGTGTTGTTTCTTCAAGTTCATGGTTGGAGGATCAATTTACCAATCAGTTCATTGATTCCTCAGACAAGTGTAACCTTTTTAGGTTTCTAGAATAGATTCAGTGTCTATGACTCTGTCCTTGTCAGACAAGAGAAGTTTAACATTGATATCAGCTTGTCAAAACCTTCAGTCACAATCATTCCCTTTGGTAGCCTTATGCATGGAATTTTAGGTCTTAGGACTGCCGCATCAAATGCGATCTCCTTTGCTCGTTTTCACATGCGACCTCTTCAGCTCTGTATGCTGAACCAATGGTGCAGGGATTACTCAAAGATATCTCAATTAATATCTTTAAACCGATTATACGACACTCTCTGACATGGTGGGCAGATCACCATCGTTTAGTTCAGGGGGCTTCTTGTTCTTCCGACCTGGACTATAATCTCAACAGATGCAAGTCTTACAGGTTGGGGAGCTGTGTGGGGGTATCTGACGGCACAAGGGGTTTGGGAATCTCAGGAGGTGAGATTTCCGATCAATATTTGGAACTCCGTGCAATTTCAGAGCTCTTCAGTCTTGGCCTCTTCTGAAGAGAGAGTTGTTCATTTGTTTTCAGATAGACAATGTCACAACTGTGGCATACATCAATCATCAAGGAGGGACTCACAGTCCTCTGGCTATGAAAGAAGTATCTTGAATTTTGGTTTGGGCGGAATCCAGCTCCTGTCTAATCTCTGCGGTTCATATCCCAGGTATGGACAATTGGAAAGCGGATTATCTCAGTCGCCAAACGTTGCACCTGGGCGAATGGTCTTCACCCAGAGGTATTTCCTCAGATTGTTTTAATGTGGGAACTCTCAGAAATAGATCTGATGGCTTCTCATCTAAACAAGAAACTTCCCTGGTATCTGTCCGGATCCAGGGATCCTCGGGCGGAGGCAGTGGATGCATTATCTCTTCCTTACAAGTGTCATCCTGCCTATATCTTTCCGCCTCTAGTTCTTCTTCCAAGGGTATTCTTAATATTCTAAAGGAATGCTCGTTTGTCCTGCTGGTAGCTCCAGCATGGCCTCACAGGTTTTGGTATGCGGATCTTGTCCGGATGGCCTCTTGCCAGCTGTGGACTCTTCCGTTAAGATCAGTCTTTCTGTCTCAAGGTTCTTTTTTCCATCAGGATCTCAAAACCTTAATTTTAAGGTGTGGAGTTTGAACGCTTGATTCTTGGTCAAAGAGGTTTCTCTGACTCTGTGATTGATACTATGTGACAGGCTTGTAAATCTGTATCTAGAGAGATATATTATAGAGTCTGGAAGACTTATATTTCTTCAGGATGGTTTAGATAAAGGTTTGTCCGCAAGTTTCTTGAAAGACAAATCTCTGCTCTTTCTGTTCTTTTTCATAGAAGGATTGCTAATCTTCCTGATATTCATTGTTTTGTACAAGCTTTGGTTCGTATAAAACCTGTCATTAAGTCAATTTCTCCTCTTTGGAGTTTGAATTTGGTTCTGGGGGCATTTCAAGCTTCTCCTTTTGAACCCATGCATTCTTTGGTCGTTATATTACTTTCTTGGAAAGTTTTGTTTCTTTTGGCCATCTCTTCTGCCAGAAGAATCTCTGAATTATCTACTCTTTTTTGTGAGTCTCCTTTTCTGATTTTGCATCAGGATAAGGCGGTGCTGCGCACTTCTTTTGAATTTTTTACCTAAGGTTGTGAATTCTAACAACATTAGTAGAGAAATTGTGGTTCCTTCATTATGTCCTAATCCTATGAATTCTAAGGAGAAATCATTGCATTTTTTGGATGCTGTTAGAGCTTTGTATTATTATGTTGAAGCTACTAAGTCTTTCCGAAAGACTTCTAGTCTATTTGTCATCTTTTCCGGTTCTAGAAAAGACCAGAAAGCTTCTGCCATTTCTTTGGCATCTTGGTTGAAATCTTTATTTCATCATGCCTATGTTGAGTCGGGTAACACTCCGCCTCAAAGGATTACAGCTCATTCTACTAGGTCAGTTTCTACTTCCTGGGCATTTAAGAATGAAGCTTCGGTTGATCAGATTTGCAAAACAGCAACTTGGTCCTCTTTGCATACTTTTACTAAATTCTACCATTTTGATGTGTTTTCTTCTTCTGAAGCAGTTTTTGGTAGAAACGTACTTCAGGCAGTGGTTTCAGTTTGAATCTTCTGCTTATGTTTTTTCATTTAAATTTTATTCTGGGTGTGGATTATTTTCAGCAGGAATTGGCTGTCTTTATTTTATCCCTCCCTCTCTAGTGACTCTTGTGTGGAAAGATCCACATCTTGGGTAGTCATTATCCCATACGTCACTAGCTCATGGACTCTTGCTAATTACATGAAAGAAAACATAATTTATGTAAGAACTTACCTGATAAATTCATTTCTTTCATATTAGCAAGAGTCCATGAGGCCCGCCCTTTTTTGTGGTGGTTATGATTTTTTTGTATAAAGCACAATTATTCCAATTCCTTATTTTATATGCTTTCGCACTTTTTTCTTATCACCCCACTTCTTGGCTATTTGTTAAACTGAATTGTGGGTGTGGTGAGGGGTGTATTTATAGGCATTTTAAGGTTTGGGAAACTTTGCCCCCTCCTGGTAGGAATGTATATCCCATACGTCACTAGCTCATGGACTCTTGCTAATATGAAAGAAATGAATTTATCAGGTAAGTTCTTACATAAATTATGTTTTTCGCGCCATTACTGTGCAGTTAATTTTGAGTTCAGTACATGCAACTGCATGTGTGAGGGTCTGGAATCCACTAAAAACGTTCCTAGAAGGCTTCATTTGGTATCATATACCCTCCTGGGATTGGTGAAGTTGCAGCAAAGGCTGTGGCTGGGACTGTAAGGGGGTTAAAATTAAAAACGGCTCCGGTTTCCACATTTTAAGGGTTAACAGCTTGAAAATTGGGGTGCAATACTTTGAATGTATTAAGACACTGTGGTGAAAATTTGGTAAAGATTGGATAATTCCTTCATAGTTTTTCACATATTCAGTAATAAAGTGTGCCCTGTTTAACATTTAAAGAGACAGTAACGGTTTTGTTTAAAACGGTTTTTGTGCTTTATTAACCAGTTTAAGCCTGTTTAACATGTCTGTACCTTCAGATAGATCATGTTCTATATGTATGGTAGCCAATGTGGTTCCCCCTTCAAATATGTGTGATAATTGTGCCATAGCGTCCAAACAAAGTAAGGACAGTACTGCCACAGATAATAAAGTTGCCCAAGATGATTCATCAGATGAAGGGAGTAGACATAGTTCTACATCATCTCCTTCTGTGTCTATACCAGTTATGCCCGCGCAGGCGACCCCTAGTACTTCTAGCGCGCCAATGCTTGTTACTATGCAGTAATTGACGGCAGTAATGGATAACTCCATAGCTAATATTTTATCCAAAATGCCAGCATTTCAGAGAAAGCGCGATTGCTCTGTTTTAAACACTGTAGAGCAGGAGGGCGTTGATGATAATTTTTCTGTCATACCCTCACACCAATCTGAAGTGGCAGTGAGGGAGGGTTTGTCAGATGGGGAAATTTCTGATACAGGAAGAATTTCTCAGCAGGCAGAACCTGATGTTGTGACATTTAAATTTAAATTAGAGCATCTCCGCGCATTACTTAAGGAGGTGCTATCTACTCTGGATGATTGTGACAATCTGGTCAACCCAGAAAAATTGTGCAAGATGGACAGTTCCTTGAGGTCCCGGTGCACCCTGATGCTTTTCCGATACCTAAACGGGTGGCGGACATAGTGAATAAGGAGTGGGTGAAGCCAGGCATACCTTTTGTCCCTCCTATATTTAAGAAATTGTTCCCTATGGTCGACCCCAGGAAGGACACATGGCAAACAGTCCCTAAGGTCGAGGGGGAGTTTTCTACTCTAGCCAAGCGCACGACCATTCCTATTGAGGACAATTGTGCTTTCAAAGATCCTATGGATAAAAAATTGGAGGGTTTGCTTAAAAAGATTTTTGTACAGCAAGGTTACCTCCTTCAACCTATTTCGTGCATTATTCCTGTCACTACAGCGGCGTGGTTCTGGTTCGAGGAACTGGAAAAGTCGCTCAGTAGGGAGACTCCGTATGAGGAAGTCATGGACAGAATTTCCGCACTTAAGTTTGCTAATTCCTTTATTTTAGACGCCGCTTTGCAGTTAGCGAGGTTAGCGGCAAAAATTCAGGGTTTACAATTGTGGCGCGCAGAGCGCTCTGGCTAAAGTCTTGGTCGGCGGATGTATCTTCCAAGACAAAATTGCTTAATACCCCTTTCAAAGGTAAGACCCCTTTTGGGCCAGAATTGAAAGAGATTATTTCAGTCATCACTGGGGGAAAGGGCCATGCCCTCCCACAAGATAAACCTTTCAAGGCTAAGAATAAGTCCAATTTTCGTTCCTTTCGCAATTTCAGGAACGGACCGGCTTCCAACTCGGCAGCCTCTAGACAAGAGGGTAACGCTTCCCAGACTAAACCAGCTTGGAAATCAATGCAAGGCTGGAATAAGGGTAAACAGGCCAAGAAACCTGCTGCTGCTACCAAGACAGCATGAAGAGGTAGCCCCCGATCCGGAACCGGATCTAGTAGGGGGCAGACTCTCTCTCTTTGCTCAGGCTTGGGCAAGAGATGTTCAGGATCCCTGGGCACTAGAAATAGTCTCTCAGGGTTATCTTCTAGAATTCAAGGAACTACCCCCAAGGGGAAGGTTCCACATGTCTCACTTATCTTCAAACCAAGTAAAGAGACAGGCATTCTTGCATTGTGTAGAAGACCTGTTAAAGATGGGAGTGATACTCCCAGTTCCAACTGTGGAACAAGGTCAGGGGTTTTACTCAAATCTGTTTGTAGTTCCAAAAAAAAAAGAGGAACTTTCAGACCAATTCTGGATTTAAAAATTCTAAACAAATTTCTCAGAGTGCCATCGTTCAAAATGGAAACTATTCGAACGATTTTACCTACAATCCAGGAGGGTCAATTTATGACTACCGTGGATCTAAAGGATGCGTATCTGCATATTCCTATCCACAAAGATCATCATCAGTTCCTAAGGTTCGCCTTTCTGGACAAACATTACCTATTGTGGCTCTCCCATTCGGACTAGCCACTGCTCCAAGGATTTTCACAAAGGTGCTCGGGTCCCTTCTAGCGGTTCTAAGACCCAGGGGCATTGCAGTGGCACCTTACTTGGACGACATCCTAATTCAAGCGTCGTCTCTTTCAAAGACAAAGGCTCACACAGACATTGTTCTAGCCTTTCTCAGATCTCACGGGTGGTAGGTGAACATAGAAAAAAAGTTCCCCGTCTCCGTCAACAAGAGTCCCTTTCTTGGGAACAATAGATTCTTTAGAAATGAAGATTTTCCTGACAGATGTCAGAGAGTCAAAGCTTCTAAATGCTTGTCAAGTTCTTCACTCTGTTCTACGGCCTTCCATAGCTCAGTGCATGGAAGTAGTAGGGTTGATGGTTGCAGCAATGGACATAGTTCCTTTTGCGCGAATTCATCTAAGACCATTACAACTGTGCATGCTCAAACAGTGGAATGGGGACTCTACAGACTTGTCTCCAGTGATTCAAGTAGATCAGAAGACCAGAGACTCACTCCGTTGGTGGCTGACTCAGGATCACCTGTCCCAGGGAATGAGCTTCCGCAGACCAGAGTGGGTCATTGTCACGACCGACGCCAGTCTATTAGGCTGGGGCGCGGTCTGGGATTCCCTGAAAGCTCAGGGTCTATGGTCTCGGGAAGAGTCTCTTCTCCCGATAAACATCCTGGAACTGAGAGCGATATTCAATGCTCTTCAGGCTTGGCCTCAACTAGCAAAGGCCAGATTCATAAGATTCCAATCAGACAACATGACGACTGTTGCTTACTTCAACCATCAGGGGGGAACAAGGAGTTCCCTGGCGATGAGAGAGGTGACCAAGATCATCAAATGGGCGGAGGATCACTCCTACCACCTGTCTGCGATCCACATCCCAGGAGTGGAAAACTGGGAGGCGGATTATCTGAGTCGTCAGACCTTTCATCCGGGGGAGTGGGAACTCCACCCGGAGGTGTTTGCCCAGTTGACCCAATTATGGGGCATTCCAGACATGGATCTGATGGCGTCTCGTCAGAACTTCAAGGTTCCTTGCTACGGGTCCAGATCCAGGGATCCCCAAGGCGACTCTAGTGGATGCATTAGTGGCGCCTTGGACTTTCAACCTAGCTTATGCGTTTCCACCGTTCCTTCTCATTCCCAGGCTGGTAGCCAGGATCAAACAGGAGAAGGCCTCAGTGATTTTGATAGCTCCTGCATGGCCACGCAGGACTTGGTATGCAGACCTGGTGAATATGTCATCGGCTCCACCATGGAAGCTACCTTTGAGACAGGATCTTCTAGTACAAGGTCCATTCGAACATCCAAATCTAGTTTCTCTCCAGCTGACTGCTTGGAAATTGAACGCTTGATTTTGTCTAAGCGTGGGTTTTCGGATTCTGTGATAGATACTCTGGTACAAGCCAGAAAACCTGTGACTAGAAAGATTACCATAAAATATGGAAAAGATATATCTGGTGTGAATCCAAGGGATTCTCATGGAGTAAGATTAAAATTCCTAGGATCCTTTCCTTTCTCCAAGAAGGTTTGGATAAGGGATTATCAGCGAGTTCTCTAAAAGGACAGATTTCTGCTTTATCTGTCCTTGTTACACAAATGACTGGCAGCTGTGCCAGATGTTCAAGCTTTTGTTCAGGCTTTGGTCAGGATCAAGCCTGTTTACAGATCCTTGACTCCTCCCTGGAGTCTAAATTTGGTTCTTTCAGTTCTTCAAGGGGTTCCGTTTGAACCCTTACATTCCATAGATATCAAGTTGTTATCTTGGAAAGTTCTGTTTTTGGTTGCTATTCTTCTGCTAGAAGAGTTTCTGAATTATCTGCTCTGCAGTGTAATCCGCTCTATCTGGTGTTCCATTCAGATAAGGTTGTTTTGCGTACTAAACCTGGTTTCCTTCCAAAGGTTGTTTCCAACAAGAATATTAACCAGGAAATAGTTGTGCCTTCTTTGTGTCCGAATCCAGTTTTCAAAGAAGGAACGCTTGTTACACAATTTAGATGTAGTCCGTGCTTTAAGGTTCTATTTAGAAGCAACAAAGGATTTCAGAAAACGTCTTCTGTGTTTGTAGTTTATTCTGGCAAGTGGAGAAGTCAAAAAAAGCTACTGCTACCTTTTTCCTTTTGGCTTAAAAGCATCATACGATTGGCTTACGAGACTGCCGGACGGCAGACTCCTGAACGAATCACAGCTCACTCTACTAGGGCTGTGGCTTCCACATGGGCCTTCAAGAACGAGGCTTCTGTTGATCAGATATGTAAGGCAGCGACCTGGTCTTCTCTGCACACTTTGTCCAAATTCTACAAATTTGATACTTTTGCTTCTTCGGAGGCTATTTTTGGGAGAAAGGTTTTGCAAGCCGTGGTGCCTTCTGTTTAGGTAACCTGATTTGCTCCCTCCCTTCATCCGTGTCCTAAAGCTTTGGTATTGGTTCCCACAAGTAATGGATGACACCGTGGACCGGACACACCAATGTTGGAGAAAACAGAATTTATGCTTACCTGATAAATTACTTTCTCCAACGGTGTGTCCGGTCCACGGCCCGCCCTGGTTTTTTAATCAGGTTTGAAGAATTTCTTTCTCTATACACTACAGTCACCACGGCACACTATAGTTTCTCCTTTTTTTCTCCTAACCGTCGGGTCGAATGACTGGGGGGCGGAGCCTGGGAGGGACTATATGGACAGCTCTTGCTGTGTGCTCTCCTTGCCTTTCCCTGTGGGGGAGGAGAATATCCCACAAGTAATGGATGACACCGTGGACCGGACACACCGTTGGAGAAAGTAATTTATCAGGTAAGCATAAATTCTGATTTTCTTTGAATTTGATTTGTTCTCTTTGTATTCTTAGTTGTAAGCTAAACCTAGTCGGCTTCATATGCTAATTTCTAAGCTCTTGAAGGCTGCCTCTTAACTGTATGCGTTTGACCGTTTTCACTGCTAGAGGGCATTAGTTCATGTGTGCCATATAGATAACACTGTGCTCACCCCCTTGGAGTTATTTGAGCCAGTACTAATTGCCTGAAAATGCAAATCTGTCATAAGATCTGCGATAAGGAGGCAGTCTGCATAAGCTTAGATACAAGGTAATCCGATGTAAAAAGTATGTTTAATATAATAGTGTTGGTTATGCAAAACTGGGGAATAGTAAATAAAGGGATTGTCTATTTTTAAACAATAACGTTTTTGGTGTTTACTGTTTAATGATTTGTGCAATAACCAGCAATTCGAATATTAGCTCATTGTTTCTGAAAACTGACTTAGTTTAGCCATGTGGTCAGTAAAAAAAAATAGCTGGGTGGTAGAACACTGCATAAGACAAAAGAAAACTAGTGATAATTTGACTTTTTAAAGTGTTTTCTAACCATTTTCTTTTCTTTCTGTGTGTCATGTGACAGCCATCAGCCAATTACAGACTCATACATATATACTTTTAAATCTTGCAAACTTTTAGTGGGAGCTGTTGCCTCTGAAAGTGTGCAAATAAAGACTGAACAATTTGAAGCAAGTAAAAAAAAAAAAAAAAAAGTAAAACGACGTTCATGAGTAGATAATGTTTTAACTTATCTGGTTGTGGCCAATTAGCCTTATAGTCTTAAAGGGACATTAAACACTTTTAAATGATAATATAAAATTATAAATTGTATATATAAAACAACTCTGCAATATACTTTCATTATTTATTTTGTCCTCTTTGCCTGTAATTCCATTCTGAAATTGTGAGCTGTTCAGTTCCTGTTAGAATTGGAAGTGCAGAACACTGTTAAATCCAGCACAACCATTGGCTGCACACTCTAATGACCTATGTATAACTGTCCCTAATTGGCCACAGCAGAGAAGGTAACACAAGTTACAACATGGCAGCTCCCAGTGTTTTATAGACACTAAAACTTTACACTTATTTTGTCACTTTTTAAACAACTAATGAAACTTTAAAAAATACATCTACATGTTAGTCATGGACTAATCTTTTCTTTGAATGCATCATTCTATCTACTGTGTATTTAGTGTTTAATGTCCCTTTAATAAAGGACCAGTCAACACAGTAGATTTGCATAATCAACAAATGCAAGATAACAAGACAATGCAATAGCACTTAGTCTAAACTTCAAATGAGTAGTAGATTTTTTTTTCTGACAATTTTAAAAATTGTCTTTCTACTCCCACTGTACCATGTGACAGCCATCAGCCAATCACAAATCGCTAATCTGCTAGACTTTTTTCTGTAATTTGTAGAATACTGATGGACACATTTGTATCACTTTTTTATAACTACATACTTTTCCCTTTTTCAGGATTATTATAAAATCATTAAAATTCCAATGGATATGGGCACCATTAAGAAGCGCCTAGAAAATCATTATTATTGGAATGCTCAAGAATGCATCCAGGACTTCAACACCATGTTTACCAACTGCTACATTTATAACAAGGTATAGCTTATAGAACAGATAAAATGTTATATGAATGGATTTTAAACACAAGTGTGTGTGAATATCTCATCTTGTATGCATAACAATAGAATTTAAATGTGTGGATGTGAAACTCATTAAACTGTGTAATAGATCTGTTTCTTAAACGTTTAACATCTTTATTTCTGGATTATATTTCTTTCTAGGTGGTAAGAGTCCACAAAATACTCATGGGAAGTCACTTCCTGGCCACCAGGAGGAGGCAGACACCCCACAGCAAAGCTTTAAAGGGACATGAAACACCATAAAATTATTTCATGATTTAGATAGAAGTACATTGGAATGTTTAAAATTGTATTCTCTATTTTCTTTTACAAGATATGACGAGTCTACGAATTTCATCCTTACTTATGGGATATCTCCTCCTGGTCAGCAGGAGGGAGGCAAAGATCTCCACATCAGAGCTGCATAAATAGCTCCTCCCCCCCCCCCCCCCCCCCAACCCAGTCATTCTCTTTGCCTGTGTTAGTGATAGAGTGAGGTACTAATTTAGATTCTACAATCAAGAGTTTATTTTAAATGTTGCCCAAGTGTACTATTTTACTACCGGGCAGCTTCTGAAGAACCATTTATGTGAACTTGTGAGGTTTTAGTCTCCCTACGCCTCCCATATTGGTGCTGCCTGGATATGGACTTAATGAATTTTTCCTAAGACATTTTTGTTTTTCACAGGACCTCAGGAGGAGAAGTGGACCTCTCGACACTGAATATTTTCATGCTGTTCCTCAGCATGGAGGTAAGTGCAGTCCGTTTATTTCTGGGGCTTTGAGACATTTACTCAGAAATGGCTGTACTATACTATTGCATTTTGGGGGTATAGACTCTGAAAGGGGTCTTCCTATGCTAGTATGTGGGATGTCATTAGCAAAAGGTAACAGATGACAACCCACATACTGTTAAATTCTCCAGACATTCCGGCGTCATTTTACATTAGCCAGAAGCGCTGGGAGGTTAATTTTAGTGCTCAGTTGCGAGTACCATAACGGGCATAACTCTGTTTATTTATATGTGGGAACAACGAGTTGTTGGCTGACGCTGGGGAAATTTACTGTCTAAAGGACTGTGACTGATCGGGGACATGACATTAGATTGCCATTTACTATTTGCCGGTTTCGTTGTTTGTTTCTGCCCACGATGGGAGGGACTTGTTTTTCGCGCGTTTGGCTTGCGCAGTTCCTCATCAGGAGTCCTAGACGAGTACTTGGAGCAGTGTTCTAGTGCAGCCCCTAGGTCCGCTTGTCACGATAATCTCCAAGCGGTCCTAGGCACGCTGTTGGAGGGTAGCGGTGGTCACGGAGGCAGGTATGAGCCACAGCGGAGCTGCAGAGGGGGGACTGTTTGTTTCAGGGACCAGTGTGTGAGCAGGGCCCATGTGGGGAGTGCGAGATATACATTGGACCGCACCTAATAGATATTATTTTATTTAGTCATATTTGGGACAAATGTGAAGACGTTTTTAAAGAGACAGTACACTACTATTTATTTCACTGATTGTTCTTGTTTATCAGTGACTTGACCACGCTTGCTTTTGAAATCTGACACTATGGAGGACCTTGAACAGAGTACATGTCGTATGTGTTTGGATGCCATTGTGGAACCCCCTGTTACACTGTGCCCCCCATGTATTGAGAGGGCTTTAGAATATAAGGAAAAAATTCTTTAATAAGGATATATCTAATGACTGTTCTCAGACTGATAAGACTCAGGGTATGCCACAACTTTCTCCCCAAGCGTCACAGCCTTTAACGCCCACACAAACGACGCCATGTTCTTCAACGGCGTCTGCTTCTTTTACTCTGCAGGATATGGCTGCAGTTATGTCATCCACTCTCACAGAAGTTTTGTCTAAGTTGCCAGTTTTGCAAGGCAAACGCAGCAGGGCAGAAACCCATGTGGTCACTGCGACTTCTGATGCTTTGATGGCTATCTCAGATGTACCGTCCCAGGGATCTGACTTGGGGGGTAGGGAGACCCTTTCTGAGGGGGAACTGTCTGACTCAGGTAGTGCGCTGCCTCAGACAGATTCGGACGTCATGTCTTTCAGATTTAAACTGGAACATCTTCGCGTGTTGCTGCGGGAGGTTTTGTTGACTCTGGACGACTGTGACTGTGGTACCTCCAGAGAAATTGTGTAAGATGGACAAGTACTTAGAAGTTCCTTCTTACTCTGTCTTTCCGGTTTCTAAGAGAATTTTGGAAATTAGGGATAGACCGGGTATCCCGTTCTCACCTTCCCCTATTTTTAAGAAAATGTACCCTATAGCTGACACCGTTCGGGACGCTTTGCAGACGGTCCCTAAGGTGGAGGGAGCTATATCTACCCTAGCTAAGCGTACGACTATACCTATTGAGGACAGTTGTGCTTTCAAAGCCCCTATGGATAAAAAGTTGGAGGGCCTTCTAAAAAAGCTATTTGTTCATCAAGGATTTCTATTACAACCGACGGCCTGCATTGTACCAGTTACAACCGCGGCTGCCTTTTGGTTTGAAGCCTTGGAGGAAACTCTTAAAGGGACACTCAAGTCAAAATTAAACTTCATGATTCAGATAGAGCATGCAATTTTAAACAACTTTCAAATTTACTTCCATTAACAAAATGTGCTCAGTCTTTTTATATTTACACTTTTTGAGTCACCAACTCCTACTGAGCATGTGCAAGAATTCACAGCATATACGTATATGCATTTGTGATTGACTGATGGCTGTCACATGATACAGGGGGAATTGAAATAGACATAACTTTGCAATTTATTTACCAAAAATCTACTACTCATTTGAAGTTTAACCTAAGTGCTATTGCATTGTCCTTCTTATCATGCATTTGTTGATTATGCAAATCTACTTTGACTGGTCCTTTAAGACAGAGACTTCTTTAGAGGAGATAATGGATAGAATTAAAGTCCTTAAGCTGGCTAATTCTTTTGTCACAGATGCCGCCTTTCAGATCGCCAAATTGGCGGCAAAAAATGCAGGATTTTCCATCTTAGCACGTAGAGCTTTATGGTTGAAATCTTGGTCTGCGGATGTGTCCTCTAAATCCAAACTTTTGACTATTGCTTTCAAGGGTAAGACCCTATTCGGACCTGATTTGAAAGAAATAATTTCTGACATTACGGGAGGTAAGGGTCACCTTCTCCCTCAAAATAAGATAAGACATCTAAGCAAAAAGGGACGACAAAGTAATTTCCGCTCCTTTCGTAATTTCAAAGGAGTCACCAATTCCTCTGCCACTAAAAAACCCAAAAAGCCTGCTGCCGCTCCCAAGACAGCATGAAGGGGCGGCCCCTGATCCGGGACCGGATCTAGTAGGGGGCAGACTTTCTCTTGTTGTCCAGGCATGGATAAGAGACGTTCAGGATCCTGGAAATCGTGTCTCAAGGGTCTCAGTTGGCGTTCAAAAAATTCCTTCCCAAGGGGAAGATTCCTGCTTTCACGATTATCTGTAGACCAGATAAAGAGGCGTTCTTACGTTGTGTAAAAGATCTCTCCTCTATGGGTCTTGTCAGAATGCCAAGCTCCCGAGATACGGGTCCAGGGATCCTCAGGCCGAACTGATAGATGCCTTGGGCGTTCAACCTAGCTTATGTGTTTCCACCGTTTGCTCTCCTTCCCCCGGGTGATTGCATGGATCAAACAGGAGAGGGCTTCTGTGATTCTAATCGCTCCTGCGTGGCCTCGCAGTACTTGGTATGCCGATCTGGTGGTCATTGATACCTTGAGTCAGGCACGCAAGCCTGTTACTAGAAAAATTTACCGCAAGATATGGCGTAAATATCTTTGTTGGTGTGAATCCAAGGGCTACTCATGGAGTAGAGTTAGGATTCCCAGCATTCTGTCTTTTCTCCAAGAAGGATTAGAGAAAGTGTTATCAGCTAGTTCCCTGGAGTTTGAATTTAGTTTTTAATGTTCTTCAAGGGGTTCCGTTTGAACCCATGCATTCCATAGATATTAAGTTATTATCTTGGAAAGTTTTGTTTTTGGTTGTTATTTCTTCTGCTCGTAGAGTTTCTGAGCTTTCAGCGTTACAATGTGATTCGCCTCATCTTATTTTCCATTCTGATAAGGTGGTTTACGTACCAAACCTGGTTTGCTTCCTAAGGTTGTTTCTAATAAGAATATTAATCAGGAAATTGTTGTTCCTTATGTCCTAACCCTTCTTCTAAGAAGGAGCGTATGTTGCATAACTTGGATGTGGTCCGTGCCCTGAAGTTTTACTTGCAGGCGACTAAGGATTTCCGTCAATCATCTTCATTATTCATTGTTTTTTCTGGAAAGCGTAGGGGTCAGAAAGCTACGGCTACCTCTTTCCTTTTGGCTGAAGAGTATCATCCGTCTGGCGTATGAGACTGCTGGACAGCAACCTCCTGAAAGAATTACGGCCCTTTCTACTAGGGCTGTGACTTCCTCATGGGCATTTAAAAATTATGCTTCTGTTGAACAGATTTGCAAGGCTGCAACTTGGTAGTTTCTTCACACTTTTTCCAAATTTTCCAAATTTTATACTTTTTTCTTCATAAATGGAAAGAGTCCACAGCTGCATTCATTACTTTTGGGAAATAAGAACCTGGCCACCAGGAGGAGGCAAAGACACCCCAGCCAAAGGCTTAAATACTCCTCCCACTCCCCTCATCCCCCAGTCATTCTTTGCCTTTCGTCCCAGGAGGTTGGCAGAGAAGTGTCAGAAGTTTTTGTTTTGTCTCTTATGGAGGGTAGTACTCTTCAACATGGGACGGGAGTTTTAATTAATCCCATCAGTAAGGGCCTGGATGAAAGTTAGTCCGGAGATGAAGGGAGAGTCTTTCTGCGAAACCATCCTGACTCGTATTAACAGCTCCACAAGCAATCAACGTTATCGAACTTTGCTGCCTGCTTTCTTCTCTCAAGTACATGGCGGAGGCGCTGCTACTATTCGTCACACTTGAAGGGCCGTGTTCCTGTTCCACGGCGTAGATTTTGGTTAGATTGTTTAGTTTTACTTCATCAGAATGTACTGCAATTTATTTGCTTCCCGTAAGGTACTATCTTGCGGGACTTAAAGGGACAGTATACACTCATTTTCATATAACTGCATGTAATAGACACTACTATAAAGAATAAGATGCACAGATACTGATATAAAAATCCAGTATAAAACTGTTTAAAAACTTACTTAGAAGCTTTCAGTTTGGCTCTGTTGAAAAGGTAGCTGTAAAGCCCATTGCAAGTGCCAAATAAGACACTCCCCCCCCTCCCCCTTCTTTTGCATATGAAAGACCCTTTACACAAACAGGAGCAAGCTGGAGAAGTAGCTGACAGTATTCACATAAAACTTTTGGGGCTTGGTTAGGAGTCTGAAAATCAGAGCAATGTTATTTAAAAATAAGCAAAACTATACATTTATTTAAAAAAAAAAAAAAAACTTTATGGGCTATATAAATAGATCATCTACAAAACATTATGCAAAGAAAAAATGAGGTGTATAATGTCCCTATAAGTATATAATATAGGGCCTCAGTCAGGCACCTTTGGAATCTTGGAATTGAGGGTTAATATCTCCCGAGAGGGAGTATTGAACAGTGGGGCTTTTAATCATGTTTGTGATCCAATCTACTTATGTGTAGTGTTAACTGGGCTCTCGGCTTAGAACATAAGGGCCTTTGGAGTAATGCGACCACCTTGTGACTGGACATGTTAACGTTCTGGTCTTCCATTTCTGCATTCCTGACTGTGTGGCGACTGAAAAATTCTGGTCTGCTAGTGTTTTGGTTCCTAGGAGGTGGTGAGTGCCCCAGCCATTGTGGATGTCAGGTGCCGTTTAAAATTTTCTTTAGTTAATATTATATTCTATATCTAGTTGTGGAGGATTCTGATTCTGAGACTGTTCGAATTTCAGATTCTTCGACTTGTGAAGAATGCTCTGTGAAGCCAATTTTTTCTGCTCTTTTGTGAGCAGGTGTTTGGGTTCTTCTGTTCCCCTGTTTTCTGACCTAATGATACTTGGGCTGGCCTTGCTGGAGTAGGTCCTGAGTTGTTGTTTCTTGGGGTGTAATGGGCCTAGATGAGGTTCTATGCTTCTCCCATTTTGGGACCTATGTGTCGGTCTGGCGGCTGGGATTGCCTAGAGGGTGCCCTCTGTTTTTGAGTTTTTACAATGTAATATCTTGTTTAGCCGCATTTTACTTAGTAAGTATTTACCTCTCTTGGGTGGTCCTGATGACGGCTGGTATGTTCTTGACCCGGGTTTTTACCTCGTCTGGGTCTGCTACACATATTTGTGTTGAATACTTTAGTATTCAAAGTGCTGACGACTTGAGTATAAGGCTTCAGTTGTCGTTTCGGTGCTTCCTCCAGATGTTGGGAGTAAAGATCGCTGTTCAGATGCCCCGGTCCTAGACCTAGTGTAATTGTTGGTCTGGTCGTTGCCTTACCTTATTTGTCGTGGACCATTTGGCTCTTTATGAGCGTGCTTGTTTCTGGGGGTCTTCTTTTATGGAATTTTGTGGTGTCCTTTTTGATTTTTTTTCTATTTTTTTTCCCCTTGCCCTGTCCCTTTGGAGTTTTGGGCTGGTGTTCCCTTCGCTAGTAAGGGGTGAGTGGTTGGGGGCTGGGGCGACGGTGTCTCCTGGAGGACTGTTGGCTCAGTTTGCGGTCTCTAGCTAGGCTTCCGGACCGGTCTGCGGCGTCAGTGTCCCTTGGGGCTTTTTCCTTTCAATGTTCTCGGCTTTCGACAAAGAGTGGTTTTGTTGGGTTGTGGTTTCAGGCCTGGTGCCCTCAGAACACGCTGCCTCTTGTACCCTCCCGTCTTGGCATTCAGTGTCCTCTATAGCTTGGGTATTGTTTTCCCATTAGTTATAATTGCAGCTGTGGACTCGTTCCAGTAATGAAGAAAAACAAAAATTATGCTTATCTGATTATCTTTTCCACAGCTCCCCATCCATATTTTTTTCTGTGGGGTGTCTGTATTTCTATTCTTCTGGCACCTTTTTAACCCTGATATTTCTTCTACTGTTCCTTGTTCCTCTGCAGTAATGACTGGGGGAATGAGGGGAGTGGGAGGAGTATTTAAGCCTTTGGCTGGGGTGTCTTTGCCCTCCTCCTGGTGGCCAGGTTCTTATTTCCCAAAAGTAATGAATGCAGCTATGGACTTCTTTCATCTGAAGAAAAGAAAATTATCAGGTAAGCATAATTTGTTTTTAGTTACAGTAATGGATGCGCTCCTCTTCTGCACACTCTGCTATTTAAGCTGGGTAAGGTCAGTGAGTGGGCATTCCCTTGGTAAGTTCAGGTTTTCTCCCACATATCACCACTGACTAAAAATACATACACAAGTTTGTGTAATTTATTTTAGTCAGTCACACACGCTCAATATATGATACATCTAATATCATGCTAAATGTGTTACACATTTTACCAGGGACGGTATATATTTCTTTAAACTTCTAGGGGTGTATGCCTATATTTAAAGCAGTTACTGGGTGTACATAATACAAAATGGTTACTGCACTAATGGTATCCGAGTATCTCAAGGAGTACTCTTGTTTCCCTAACACTAAAAATGTATTCATGCGGCTGTGCTTGGTGCTGTTACTTTAAAACATCACGCCTTTATGGTGTCTCAATCGTTTTGCTGTTATAGGCTGGAGTCCCCCCCCCCCTTTTTTTTTTCTTTTAGTTAGTTTAGATTGGAGTGTCTGCTTTACAGGGATGTTGATAAAGCTTTGAAGTATTGTGTAGAAACTTCTAAGGATTCCAGACAAACTTCTAGTTTTTCTTTTCTGATCTAAGTAATAGGCAGAAAAGCTACTGTAAGTTTCTTTAGCCTCTTGATTGAATCTCTTGATCCATATGGATGTGGGAACGGATTACTGCTCATTCTACCAGATCAGTTGGCATTTTTGCTATTAAAAAGGCGACTTCTGTTGACCAAATTTGCAAGGCAAGCTACTTGGTCTTTTTTGCATTATTTTCTAAATTTTTACCCTTTTGATTTGGCTTTTCTGGGGCTGCCTTTCATAGGGGAGTCATTCAGGCAGATGTCTCTGCTCTATTTTGTTTTTTGTACTGTTGGTCTATTTGGGTTGTAGATTTAGTTCTGTGAAACTAATCGCACCCTTATTTCTCAATACTCGTGGACTCCACAGCTTGTGTATTAGTACCCAGGAGTAATGGATTGTGGACTCTCATCACCTGTATAGAACAAAATTAAATTTATGCTTACCTGATAAATTTCTTTCTTGGTGTGAGTCCATGGGACCCCCACCCTGTTTTTTTTAATTTTATTCTGGTTGAAGCTTTTTTTCTCATTTTCCTACCTTTCTTGCTTGTACAGTGGATATAAAAAGTCTACACACCCCTGTTAAAATGGCAGGTTTCTGTGATGTAAAAAAATGAGACAAAGATAAATCATTTCAGAACTTTTTCCACCTTTAATGTAACCTATAAACTATGCAACTCAATTGAAAAACAAACAAATCTTTTAGGTGAAGGGAAGTAAAATAAAAAAATAAAATATGGTTGCATAAGTGTGCACACCTTAAACTAATACTTTGTTGGAGCACCTTTTGATTTTATTACAGCACTCAGTCTTTTTGGTATGAGTCTATCAGCATGGCACATCTTGACTTGGCAATATTTGCCCACTCTTCATTGCCAAAACACTCCAAATCTGTCAGATTGCGAGGGCATCTCCTGTGCACGGCCTCTTCAGATCACCCCACAGATTTTCGATTGGATTCAGGTCTGGGCCTCTGGCTGGGCCATTCCAAAAACTTTAATCTTCTTCTGGTGAAGCCATTCCTTTGTTGATTTGGATGTATAGCTTTGGGTCGTTGTCATAGCTTAAAGATGAAGTTCCTCTTCATGTTCAGCTTTCTAGCAGAAGCCTGAAGGTTTTGTGCCAATATTGGACTGGTCTTTGGAAACTCTTCATAATTCCCTCTACCTTGACTAAGCCCCCCAGTTCCAGCTGAAGAAAAACAGACCCAAAGCATGATGCTACCACCACCATGCTTCACTGTGGGTATGGTGTTCTTTTGGTGATATGCAGTGTTGTTTTTTGCACCAAACATATCTTTTGGATTTATTGCCAAAAGTTCAACCTTGGTGTCATCAGACCATAACACCTTTTCTCACATGCTTTTGGGAGACTTCAGATGTGTTTTTGCTCAATTTAGCTGGGCTTGGATGTGTTTCTTTGTAAGAAAAGGCTTCCGTCTTGCCGTCTAACCCAAAGCCCAAACATATGAAGAATACGGGAGATTGTTGTCACATGTACTACACAGCCAGTACTTGCCAGATATTCCTTCAGCTCCTTTAATGTTGCTGTAGGCCTCTTGGTAGCCTCCCAGACCAGTTTTCCTTCTCGTCTTTTTTCATCAATTTTGGAGGGACATCCAGTTCTTAGTAATGTCATTTGTTGTACCATATGTTCTCCACTTGATGACTGTCTTCACTGTGTTTCCATGGTATATCTAATGCCTTGGAAATTCTTTTGTACCCTTCTCTTGACTAATACCTTTTAACAATGAGATCCCTCTGATGCTTTGGAAGCTCTCTGCGGACCATGGCTTTTGTGTAGGACGCAAACTAAGAAAATGTGAGGACAGACCTACTAAGAGCTGAACTTTATTCAGGGTTAATCAGAGGCACTTTAAATTATGGCAGGTGTGTGATGACTCTTATTTAACATGGTTTTGAAGTGATTACTTAATTCTGACACAGCTACATCCCCAGTACACTTATGCAACCACATTATTTTAGTTTTATTTGTTTACTTCCCTCCACTTAAGATTTTAGTTTGTTTTTCAATTGAGTTCTGTAGTTTATAGGTCACATTAAGGTGGAAAAAGTTCTGAAATTATTTCTTTGTCATTTTTTTTACATCACAGAAACATGACATTTTAACAGGGGTGTGTAGACTTTTTATATCCACTGTATATACATCATTCTAGTTTTTAATAAAATGGGGGAGGGTTTTATATAGTTTTTGGGTTTGTAAATCTTTGCTTTCTGCTAGTAGCCAGGAGAAGTAATGGTTTGTGACTCTCGCCACCATTAAATTTAAATTTAATTTATCTGGTTTTCCTTAGATAGCGAGCTAAGGGCCTACTTTGTGTTTCAGTCTTCATAGTGTTTTTTTTTTTTTGTTTTTTTTTTGTTTTTTTAAGATACAGTGCAGCTTTTTACCCTCTTCCTTCCCTTGCAGCTTGAGAAGGAAGATACTGTTTTGAGGATAGGCCTAGCAATATTTGAGGATCTTCACACCCGTTGTTCATGCTACAATTGGAGAATAGATAGATCGGAAAGAAGGGAGGAGACAGAGAGGCTTCATTTTGTTTCTTAAAATGCCTTAAAGCTATTCTCCTAATCACGGTTTTATATGCTTCCTATATGGTCTGTATATTAGTCTCAGGGTGACATTGAAATGAAAATACTCTATGGTTGTCTGTAATTGTTGTAGCGCTTAAAGGGACACTAAACCCATGTTTTGTTCTTTCATAATTCAGGTAGAGAAGACAATTTTAAACAATATTCCAATTTACTTATATTATCTAATTTGCTTATTTTTTTTTAGATATTTTTTGATGAAGAAATAGCAATGCACATGGGTGAGCCAATCACAAGAGGCCTCTATGTGCAGCCACCAAATCAGCAGCTACTAATCCGATCTAGATATGCTTTTCAGCAAAGGATATCAAGAGAATGAAGCATAATAGAAGTAAATTAGAAAGTTTAAAATTGCATGCTCTGCCTAAACAATTAAAGAAAAAATGTTGGTTTCATGTCCTTTAAGTGTCTGATAAAAGATATTCATCCAGCTGCCTGCTAAGAACCCTGAGGAGCAGAAGGCCATGCAATATCACAACTGATATGTGTCAGATCAAGTACAAGGGTGTACAACCGCTGATTGGACAAGGCCTAAGCTAGTAACCTCTAAATATGTAGCCAAGTCCGAGAGTATGTGTGGTGAGAGAATGTAGAAAGCATAGTCTTGTTTAGAGCTATGGAATATCCTCCAGGCATTGTGATTTCATGATTAAATAATTTTGCTTGTGTTAAAATAGGCATTAAGTAATCTGTTTTTTTAGACTTATAGTTGGATTGCAGATAAATCCTCCCTTTCTTTTATCTTTTTTGAGCACAATTTACCTGAATTTCAGTTAGTTCTGAATTCACATCCTCTTGGTTTGCAGAGGAACAAGTATGCATGTATCATATCATGTATCATCCTTATTCGTTTGCAGCAATGGAAATATATGGAATATTTAGCCGACACTCTAGCTTTTTTTGGCTTTCCTTGCATTTACGCTGGTTCTTGTTAAAACAGGTTAAATGTATTTTTATTAGAATTTGGTCTTGCTTGTCTATAGATGCTAAGAGAGAGCGTGGGAAAGAGTTAGATTATAAAGTTTAGCTGTAGTTAATTATAACCAGAGATGCCAGACTCGTGGACAATGAATAATTACTTTAGATTAAGTTACATGAAGCAACCAAGAGACCAAAAGGAGTCCACAGTGTAAAAATATACAAAGTGCTTATATCTTGTCTCAAGACAGAAAGAGAGAGGAAACAATATAGAGTAGTTTTTATTTATTTCAAATTTAAAATTGCTTATTTGGCATTGAGCCAAGCTGTACACCGTATCACATCATAGATAATAGTCAAATTTCACAATGGGCCATAGCCCTAATTAGCAGTTATACAAATATTTGTCATAGTGTGGGTAAAACATATGTAGAAATTGTATAACTTTTTTGAATAACCCCTAAAAAGATACCAAAATTTAAATTGCAATATGACAAGACAAAGGGAGAAGGATAACTTTTTGAATATAGGTGTTTTGTAAAGTATTTAAGGATGTGCAATCGTATCACCCTAAACATACATCAAAGTATAACGCAAAACATATCTGTTCTGAGTTTAAATGATCCTATTACTCCCTTAAAGGGACATAATACTCTTATGCTACACTTGAAGCTGATGCGGTATAACTGTAAAAAGCTTACCGTTAAATATCACCTGAGCATCTCTATGTAAAAAAGGAAAATATTTACTTCACAATTTCCTCAGATCACCAGAGTAAATCTGTGTAAAAAGTTAATACTTCAGCTGCTGTCCAGCTGCAGGTAAATAAAAAAAAATATGAAGAAATGAACTGCTGAGGTCATGAACTTTTACTTTGATCTCATGAAGATTTCATAGTAAACTTCCTTAACTGAATAGGGAAATAACATGAGTGTGCATTAGGCTCATCCCTTGCCTGTCCTGGGACAGACGTACTAATTTGCTGTTTAAGTATTCACATCCCATTGCAAAGGACTTTAAAGAACCAGTAAACACAGTAGATTTGCATAATCAACAAATGCAAGATAACAAGACCAATACAATAGCATTAACTCTGAATTTTCAAATAAGTAGATTTTTTTTCTAACAAATTTCAAAGTTATGTATATTTCCACTCCCCCTGTACCATGTGATAGCAATCAGCCAATCACAAATGCATATACGTATATTCTGTGAAGTCTTGCACATGCTTAGTAGGAGCTGGTGACTCAAAAAGTGTAAATATAAAAGGACTGTGCACATTTTTTTTAATGGAAGTAAATTGGAAAGTTGTTTTGAATTACATGCTGTATCTGAATCATTAAAATTTAATTTTACCTGAGTGTCCCTTTAAGACGTTTTGAGGTGAAATATCTATCTTTTTTTTCATAGAGCTGTTAGGGTGATATATTCTAGTCTGCTTTTTACAGCTATGCTGCATTACTTTCAAGTTTTTCAACATTTGGGTATCACGGCAAAAAAGAATAGTTTGTGATTTAACTATGTTAATATTTTTACTATGTGCAGGCTACCTGAAGATGATTATACAGTATTAAGTGGATGGGAATAAACTATAGAGTTTTAATAAAAAACATCCATTCATAATCCCCATACATACCAAACTCAACTATGGGCTAAACTCCTACAATCCGGGAGCTATATTATGTTTAACATAATCTAGATTTTCCCATATATAAACTTCCCCACTTATAGTTCAGGCACACACAAACATAAAAAGGAGATTAAACAAGTGTTTTGGCATAAGCTTCTTCAGAGGGGAGTGGGGGGAGAGAAATAAGCAAATATAATAATAATAATTTATGATGTATGTGTTAGTGGAAATTATAGAATTGCACATACACACCTTTTTTCTGTTGCATTTTTTTTCCTAGCCTGGCGATGACCATAGTGCTGATGGCTGAGGCCCTGGAGAAACTTTTTCTGCAGAAGATTTCAGAGATGCCACAAGAAGAGACAGAATTAGTCATTGTGCAGAGCAAGGGTCGTGGACGAGGACGGAAGGAGCCAGGTGAGAGTGAGTTGAACTTGGGAGAGTGTGCTAAACTTGTTTTGATGATGTAGTTTTAATTTCCTTCTATTGGCAGTAAGAGTCTACAAGAAACATTCATTACATATGGGAATTACCTTTCCAGGCCACCAGGAGGAGGCAAAGACATCCCAACAAAGCTTAAAGTGAAGGTCCATTTTGATGAATTTGTGCTCGGTTTTTAATAAACCTATTAAAAAACAAGGGCACTTTAATTCTTCAAAATTGACATTTCACTGTTTTCTTCAAAACGTACCTTTTTTTTTTTTTTTTTGAAAATAATTTTTTTATTGAAGTTAACATATATCATTCACAACAAGACCTCGCCATAAAGGCCAAAGTTACAGCAAAGAGGGTAATACATTGTCTGTCTATCCAAAGGTGTTATTGAGAAAGCACTGTACACATACAGCAATAAAAAATAAATTTCAAGTCTAGTTATGAAGATAGACAGTATCTTAGGGCGAGATAAAATAGAACTTCATTTTATATTATAATGTTAGCGTATGAACTCTCACATTCTAAACAATATTTTACCTAAAACCAAAAATATCAGCCTGTGGAGAGTTAACATAAGTATCAGCCCACTCTTGGGCTGAGATATATAGGGGGGAAGGGGATATTCAGCGGGTAAGCACCGCTATACGCATAGGGAAGGGGGGGGGCGGAGCCAAATATAAATGTAAGTAGTATAGGGGTACCTGGATATATCATTCCTTAAGCTTTTATAGATTGACATGTTCAGCAGTGTAACTTATGGTCTAAAACTAACCATCTAGGCAATTACTGTCACATAGTACATAGCAGGGATATCTGGCCATCGGCCACCATATAAGCAGGAGTTGTGTATATAAAGTATAATAACCAACATGTTAAAGGGCGCGAGGGCAAAGAATGCTAATCTATATGCACCCATAAAAGCGTAAGAGCTTGTAAGTAAATCATGAAGCAGCCAATAAAGCTAATAGGGCTGCAAATAATTAGGAAATTAAGCTAGGTCCAGTAGTACCCCCTACATACAAAACATTAAACTTGAGTAATAGAGTTATGAGTTAGTGTATAAACTAGCTAAATTGTCCAGCACGTTGGACAATTGGTATCTAAAACATGCAGATGAACCTATTGCATATATAATCCATATTAGTGCGATCAGAAGGGCAGCATTTTTCAGAGCCCAGATTACATGTTAACTGTATTGTTGGGTGATAAGCTAGGGCAAAAGTACTCTATTGAATACTTGGGTATATAGTATAATAGGTGAGAATACGCTTTCAACTGTGAAAATATGGCCTTATTCATATATGTAAAATAGCATATCAAAACACCATGAATCTCTAATGTGAAAAATACAACTAATATAGGCTAAGGAACCTACCTGGGTATGACATATTTATTATTCTATACAAGCTAAGCCTGTAAGTTAACTGACCCAGTCAAATAAACAAGTGTTTTAATACTGAGATAAAGTAGCAACGCTGCAGCAATAAAATTTGCACGTAGCTAGGTAATACAAGCTGCATTAGTTAGGATTAGATTAGTGGAGATCATAGGAGTCATTGCTTTTCACTAGTTACAGTGATGTGTCCTACTATTATAAAAACTACTAATTGCGTCTTATCTAATAGACATTACAAACATTAAGGACGTGTAACACAGAGGGTAGAACAGAACCCCCTGAAAGCTTTACATGAGTGCATGGTAACTGTGGAATTGGGTGGTAGACTAGGGCACAAATATTTATTGAATACTTGGGTATATAGTATGATAGGGAAGAATAAGCTTTCCACTGTGACATGGGGAGACATATTTTCCGTATATCTAAGCATAGCATACAATTATAGAGCACCTAGCTTTCTCAGACAGCATTTCAGGCACATCTAAAGGGAGAAACATTTAGCGTGGGAGCATAAAGGGGTAACTAGTCTAGTGTTTGAAATAGCAACTCTAAACCCTGTCTTAAGCAAGGTACTAGCTCAGTCCTGTGGTGTCAGACTGTTAGATGTGTGTGTGTGACCAGGACCCTGAGGGGAAGCCATACGTCTCATCTGCTGCTGGGCTATCAACATAGCAAACAGTTAAAGCAGATTGTTATTAATGCCAACTTAAATCTAACATGTGGAAGAGAAATGTATGAAAGATAATGCATCTGTAGGATACACTGACCTAAATAACTCAGTAACAGTATGCAAACACTTCGTTAGAAATCACATATATTCAATATAAGTCCTCTAATAAACATATAGGAGGAGGTAACTTGCAAGTATCAACAGGGGCAGTGACATATTGTAATCGATGAGGGCAAAAATATTGCCAATTTGGAGCCACAAGTGTCCAACTAGGTCCCTGGATAAGAGGCAATCCCTGAACATAGTGGCAATCACTGATCTCTCCATAATCACCCCACACCACTCCTGTGAAGTGAGTCTATACCCGCTGTGTCGACTGAACAGACTAGGGCAGAAATCAGTGGCAAAGTGGTGATCCCCCTCTCAGGTAGAAGTGAATCGTATAGCTGACACCATGACTATGTATAGGAGTGTCTGTGAGTTTTGGGCCTGAGGTCTCACCATCAATGGGAGCACAGTCAAAAGCCTGCATCTTATCTGTGTCGGAAGGCCCCAATAAGGAGGAAGCATCAGTTTCCCAGCCGCTATCTTGTGTCAGTAGAATAGTAGGCAGTAACTCTCCGTCGCGGTAGTCAGGCACCCCTTCGTTAACAAAAGCTGACAGGTCTAATGTCTGCCCCAGCGCCTCCTTCTGAAGTATCCGTTCCGGAGCTTCTGCGGGTATGCTGAATCAGCTGGCCTCATGCAGTATCGGCCCCGTGAAGGGCAAGCTAGATCCTTAGCGCCGTTCCCAGCGTAGTGATAATTGGCATCGTGCTGACAAAGTGGACTGCCAAGGGGGACTCTTTAAGCGCGTCTCCGGACAGGCTTCTGGGTATTCCTCTCGTTACTGAGATCAGCGTGTCTGTGAGATCAGTGTAGCAGCTTGTTATCTGCTGATACCAGTCCTTGTAATAAGGTGTAGAGTAGTTCCTGGGTCTCCTCCATATTGAGAGCAGTTTCAGGGCTCAGACCTGTTGACGGGTAAGAGCAGAGGTAGGCCCAAGTATCCGGCCTCACACGGTATAGCAGCTCTCTATAGTGAGGGTGCTAAACCACAGGGTTAGCAATCCAAATCGAGTCAGGTAGAGTGTCTTTCCTTTATAGATCGACTGATAAGACAACTTTGGCATGAATTTTAGCTCATATTATTTCTATATTTAGTTTACTTTAGTTAGGTATGGCCTAGGAGCTCAGAAAACACATGTCTGATCACCTCGGCAGTTGGCTCCGCCCCCCAAAAAACATACCCTTTTAATCATGGCAGCCTCTCCAGCACTTCCTCCGCCTGTCGCAGTCAGTATTCTCGCGGGTCCAAAATGACGAATCCGGCTTCCTCCATTTCACAGCGTTGCATCAGGCCAAGATTCTCCCAGGTGGGAAACTGTGATTGGAAGAAGCCTGATTCGTCATTTCTGACGTCTGCAGAGGCTTCCGACGGCCGGGGGAATCGCTGGAGCGGCATTCAGGCTTCTTTTTACAAGATATGACGAGTCCACGGATTTCATCCTTATGGGATTAAGCCTCCTGGTCAGCAGGAAGTGGCAAAGAGCACCACAGTAGAGCTGTATATATAGCTCCTCCCTTACCTCCCACTTCAGTCATTCTCTTTGCCTGTGTTAGTGATAGGAAGAGGTAAAGTGAGGTGTTAGTTTAGATTCTTCAATCAAGAGTTTATTATTTAAGTAGTGCCCCTGAGTGCTACTTTGTTCTGGGGTGTAGCCTAGACCAGATCAGTCTCTTCCATAACAAAAGAGAAGCATCTGGTGGCTTTAGAGCGATGGGAACTTGTGGGACATATTCTTACTGCGCCTCCCATGTATTGGTTTGCTACCCCTACCAAGGAAACCTGAGAGATATTTACTCAGGATTTTCTTCTTCATTTCAGGGCCATGTGAGGGAAAGTCTCAGAAGACCTCACACACCTGCAGACTGCCTTACTGTCCGGAGGGAGATGAGGTAAGTGCTAACTTTATTCTGGGGGTGAGAGTCTCAGAAAGAAGTTGGGCACCCTGTTTTAGCCTTCATCAATTTTCACTCCCTTACATAGATAGAATGGCCCCCTCAGAGCTTCAGGGGATGCTGTGGGACAGTTACGGGCATAGTTTTAGTTCTTTCTGCATTGCTATAAGAAAAGGAAGCCATGCATTGAACGAGCCCTATGTGTATAACAGAGCCTTCTCTGTAGAGCTAGCAAGCGCATTCAGTGTACGATACATAAGACTGGGGTTGTTATATATATCTTCCGGTTTTAATGTTAAGCAGGATTCTGTTCTTGCATTATTCCTCCCGGTGGTTTAATTATGGCTGACTGGGAGTTTTCACATTGCTGGGCTAGATAATGGCTTAGTTATTTCTATCAGTGCAATATATAGCCGACACAATCACAAGCTATGCTGGCTTTAATGTTGGGAATCCGTTGTTTTGCTTTATTGTATCGGATTCGACTGCTTTACATTTCCCCGTAAACCGTTTTTTATGGTATAAATGGCGACCGGGAGGAGATACTGATGACCCCCACGTTGGGCGGAGTTGGGTTTGGCGCCTTTTTTAGTTGCGCACTTCATATGGCCTAGTACACCGGAAAGCTTTTGTAAGAACTTATTCCGGACTGTTTACCCCGTTTGTAAGAAGCTATGAGAGTTTAATTCTACGGGGTATAGTGCTTTACTGCTTGTCAATATTTTTCTTCTACTCTTAGTTTCAGCCCAATATGCCCACGATGGGTGGAGCTTGGCTATGTTCACTAAGGTTTTACGCGCCCTTTATTATGCCGTGCCAGGAAAACTCTGAGGGGCTATTATTTTGGTTGTTGCATATTGCAATAGTAGTGTACATGTTACACACCGCTTTTCTGTGTCCTCAGTTGTGGTAAATCAACAGTAGTTCACAGTTCACTACCCTATTCCGTTGTTTTTCGGTTTGAAAAATGATGGAGGTAATTGGATTGATGATGGCGGCAATGGACATCATTCCGTTTGCTCGTTTTCATCTCAGACCGCTACAACTGAGCATGCTCAGGCAGTGGAATGAAGATTATGCAAATTTGTCTCCTCAGATAGATCTGGATCAGGAGACAAGAGACTCTCTTCTTTGGTGGTTGTTGCTGGATCATCTGTCCCAAGGGACGTGCTTCAGCAGACCCTCATGGGTGATGGTGACAACGGACGCCAGCCTTCTAGGATGGGATGCAGTCTGGAATTCCCTGAAGACTCGGGGTGTGTGGACTCGGTCGGAGTCTCTAATTCCAATCAATATTCTGGAGTTAAGAGCAATATTCAGTTGGCTTCGGCCAAAATTCATCCGATTTCAGTCAGGCAACATCACGACTGTGGCTTACATCAATCATCAGGGAGGAACGAGGAGTTCCTTAGCGATGACAGAAGTATCCAAGATAATTCAGTGGGCGGAGGCTCACGCTTGTTAGCTGTCAGCAATCTACATCCCAGGAGTGGACAACTTTAAGCAGACAGACGTTTCATCCAGGGGAGTGGGAACTCCATCTGGAGGTCTTTACCACCCTGATTCTCAGAATGGGCAGACCGGAATTGGGTCTGATGGGTCTCGTCAGAATGCCAAGCTCCCAAGATACGGATCCAGGTCAAGGGATCCTCAGGCCGAACTGATAGATGCCTTGGCAGTGCCTTGGTCGTTCAACCTAGCTTATGTGTTTCCACCATTTGTTCTCCTTCCCCGGGTGATTGCACGGATCAAACGCGAGAGGGTTTCGGTAATTCTAATCGTGCCTGCGTGGCCTCTCAGGACCTGGTATGCCGATCTGGTGGACCTATCCTCTCTGCCGCTGTGGAAGCTTCCATTGAGGCAGGACCTTCTCATTCAGGGACCCTTCCATCATCCGAATCTAGTTTCTCTGCAGCTGACTGCTTGGAGATTGAACGCTTGATTTTATCTAAGCGGGCGTTCTCTGATTTGGTCATTGATACTTTGATTCAGGCACGTAAGCCTGTCACTAGAAAGATCTACTATAAGATATGGCGTAAATATCTTTATTGGTGCGAATCCAAGGGCTACTCATGGAGTACTTAGGATTCCCAGGATTTAATCTTTTCTCCAAGAAGGATTGGAGAAAGGGTTATCAGCAAGTTCCTTTAAAGGGACAAATTTTTGCTTTGTCGATTTTACTACACAAGCGTTTGGCAGATGTTCCAGACGTTCAGTCTTTTTGTCAGGCTCTGACTAGAATCAAGCCTGTGTTTAGACCAATTGCTCCACCCTGGAGTTTGAATTTAGTTCTTAATGTTCTTCAAGGGGTTCCGTTTGAACCCATGCATTCCATAGATATTAAGTTGTTATCTTGGAAGGTTTTATTTTTGGTTGCTATTTCTTCTGCTCGTAGAGTTTCTGATCTTTCAGCGTTGCAATGTGACTCTCCTTATCTTATTTTGCATTCTGATAAGGTGGTTTTACGTACCAAACCTGCTTTTCTTCCTAAGGTTGTTTCTAATAAGAATATTAATCAGGAAATTGTTGTTCCTTCATTGTGTCCTAATCCTTCTAAGAAGGAGCGTTTGTTGCATAACTTGGTCGTGGTCCGTGCCCTGAAGTTTTACTTGCAGGCGACTAAAGAATTTCGTCAATCATCTTCTTTATTTATTGTTTTTTTTCTGGAAAGCGTAGGGGCCAGAAAGCTACGGCTATCTCTTTTCTTTTTGGCTGAAGAGTATCATCCGTCTGGCATATGAGACTGCTGGACAGCAGCCTCCTGAAAAAATTACGGCTCATTCCACTAGGGCTGTAGCTTCTTCATGGGCATTTAAAAACGATGCTTCTGTTGAACAGATTTGCAAGGCTGCATCTTGGTAGTCTCTTCACACTTTTTCCAAATTTTCCAAATTTGATACTTTTGCTTCATATGAGGCTGGTTTTGGGAGACAGGTTCTTAAAGCAGTGGTGCCTTCCGTTTAGGTTCCTGTCTTGTCCCTCCCTTTCATCCGTGTCCTATAGCTTTGGTATTGTATCCCATAAGTAAGGATGAAATCCGTGGACTCGTCATATCTTGTAAAAGAAAAGGAAATTTATGCTTACCTGATAAATTTATTTATTTTACGATCAGACGAGCCACGGCCCACCCTGTCATTTTCTAAGACAGGTCTTTATTTTTGTTAACCTTCAGTCACCTCTGCACCTTGGCTTTTCCTATCTCTTCCTAACTTCGGTTGAATTGCTGGAGTGGGAGGGAAGGGAGGAGCTATATATACAGCTCTGCTGTGGTGCTCTTTCCCTCCTCCTGCTGACCAGGAGGCGATATCCCATAAGTAAGGATGGACTCGTCATATCATGTAAAAGAAAAGGAAATTTCTTTCATGTAATTGGCAATAGTCCAGGAGCTAGTGACATATGGGATATACAATCCTACCAGGAGGGGCAAAGTTTCCCAAACCTCAAAATGCCTATAAATACACCCCTCACCACACCCACAATTCAGTTTTACAAACTTTGCCTCCTATGGAGGTGGTGAAGTAAGTTTGTGCTAAGATTTCTACGTTGATATGCGCTTCTCAGCATTGTTGAAGCCCGATTCCTCTCAGAGTACAGCGAATGTCAGAGGGACGTGAAGGGAGTATCACTTGAATCAATGATTTCCCTAACGGGGGTCTATTTCATAGGTTCCCGGTTATCGGTCGTAGAGATTAATCTCCTACATCCCTTTTCAGATCGACGATATACTCTCAATTTACCATTACCTCTACTAATAACTGTTTTAGTACTGGTTTGGCTATCTGCTATATGTGGATGGGTGTCTTTTGGTAAGTATGTTTTTTATTACTTAAGACACCTCAGCTATGGTTTGGCACTTTATGCATTTATATAAAGTTCTAAATTTATGTATTGTACTTATTTTTGCCATGAGTCAGGTTCATGTATTTCCTTCAGCAGACTGTTGGTTTCATATTTGGGGAATATAAACATTTTAAGAAATTTTTTTCTTACCTGGGGTTTAGTCTTTTTTTTTCAATTGACTACTTCTTGCTATTGCGGGTATTAGGCCCGCAGGTGCGTCAAATGCTAAACTTTATTGCGTCATTCTTGGCGCGAAAATATTTTTGGCGCGAAAAAATAAGTCTATGACACAACTTCGTCATTTCCGACGTCATACTTGATGCCGAGACCTTTCACACGGTTGCGTCATTAGTGACGCGAGTGTCATTTACGGTTATTTTTGGCGCCAAAAAAGTTTGTTACGTTGTGCGTCATACTTGGCGCCAAACTTTTTCATTATTTCAATACCCCATTGATGTTTGCCTCTTGCCTTTTTCTTTATCAGAGGGCTATGCTATATTCATTTTTTCCCATTCCTGAAACTGTCATATAAGGAAATTGATAATTTTGCTTTATATGTTGTTTTTTCTCTTACATTTTGCAAGATGTCTCAATCTTATCCTGCCTCAGACGTTTCTGCTGGAACATTATTGCCTGACATCGGTTCTACCAAAGCTAAGTGCATTTGTTGTAAAATTGTAGAAATTATTTCGCCGAATGTCATTTGTAATAGTTGTCATGATAAACTTTTACATGCAGATAGTATATCCATCAGTAATAGTACATTGCCAGTTGCAGTTCCTTCAACTTCGAATGTTCATGATATACCTGTAAATTTTAAAGAATTTGTATATGATTCTATTCTGAAGGCTTTGTCTGCATTTCCACCTTCTAATAAACGTAAAAGGTCTTTTAAAACTTCTCATTTAGCTGATGAAATTTCAAATGACCATCTTCTGATGAGGATCTATCTAATTCAGAAGATCCTTCCTCAGACATTGACACTGACAAATCTACTTATTTATTTAAAATAGAGTATATGCGTTCTTTATTAAGTGTTAATTACTTTGGATATTGAGGTAACCAGTCCTATTGACGTTCAGTCTAATAAACGTTTAAATGCTGTTTTTAAACCACCTGTGGTTTCCCCAGGGGTTTTTCCTATTCCTGAGGCTATTTCTGATATGATTTCTAGAGAATGGAATAAGCCAGGTGGTACTTTTATTCCTTCTTCAAGGTTTAAAAAATTGTATCCTTTACCAGCAAAATCTATAGAGTTTTGGGGAAAAAAATCCCCAAAGTTGATGGGGGCTATTTCTACTCTTGCTATAAACGTACCACAATTCCTATGGAAGATAGTACTTCCTTTAAGGATCCTTTAGATAGGAAGCTTGAATCTTATCTAAGGAAGGCCTATTTATATTCAGGTCATCTTCTCAGACCTGCTATTTATTTGGCTGATGTTGCGGCAGCCTCAACTTTTTGGTTGGAAAATTTAGCGCAACGAGAATTGGATCCTGACTTATCTAGCATTACTCGCTTACTGCAACATGCTAATAATTTTATTTGTGATGCCATTTTTTATATCAAAATTGATGTTAGATCCATGTCTTTAGCTGTATTAGCTAGAAGAGCTGTGTGACTTAAATATTGGAATGCTGATATGACATCTAAATCTAGATTACTATCTTTCTTTCCAAGGTAATAATTTATTTTGTTCTCAGTTGGATTCTATTATTTCAACTATTACTGGAGGAAAAGGAGTTTTTCTGTCTCAGGATAAAAAAACCTAAGGGTAAATTTAAGGCTTCTAACAGTTTTCGTTCCTTTCGTCAGAATAAGGAACAAAAACTCAATCCTCCTCCCAAGGAATCTGCTTCCAATTAGAAGCCTTTCTCAAATTTGAATAAATCCAAGCCATTTAGGAAACCAAAGTCTGCCCCTAAGTCCGCATGAAGGTGCGGCCCTCATTCCAGCCCAGCTGGTAGGGGGCAGATTAAGGTTTTTCAAGGATTTTTGGATAAAATCTGTCCAAAATCATTGGATTCAGAGCATTGTCTCTCAGGGGTATCGAATAGGATTCAAAGTAAGACCTCCTGTGAGAAGATTTTTCTCTCTCACGCATCCCTGTAAATCCTGTAAAAGCTCAGGCTTTTCTGAAGTGTGTTTCAGACCTGGAGTCTTCAGGGGTAATTATGCCAGTTCCTCCTCAGGAAAAACGTTTGGGATTTTATTCAAACCTATTCATTGTACCAAAGAGAGAAAATTTATTCAGACCAGTTCTGGATCTGAAAATTTTGAATCGTTATGTACCAACTTTCAATATGGTGACTATAAGGACTATTCTGCCTTTTGTTCAGCAAGGACATTATATGTCCACAATATACTTGCAGGATGCATACCTTCATATACCAATTCATCCAGAACATTATCAGTTTCTGAGATTCTCTTTTCTAGACAAGCATTACCAATTTGTTGCTCTTCCATTTGGCCTAGCAACAGCTCCAAGAATCTTTTCAAAGGTTCTGGGTGCCCTACTATCTGTAATCAGAGAACAGGGTATTGCGGTGTTTCCTTATTTGGACGATATCTTGGTACTAGCTCAGTCTTTACATACTGCAGAATCTCACACTAATCAACTAGTGTTGTTTCTTCAGAAACATGGTTGGAGGATCAATTTACCAAAAAGTTTCTTGATTCCTCAGACAAGGGTCACCTTTTTAGGCTTCCAGATAGATTCAGTGTCCATGACTCTGTCTCTAACAGACAAGAGACGTTTAAAATTGGTTGCAGCATGCCGGCACCTTCAGTCTGTCATTCCCTTCAGTGGCTATGTGCATGGAAGTTTTAGGTCTCATGACTGCAGCATCGGACGCGATCCCCTTTGTTCGTTTTCACATGAGACCTCTACAGCTTTGCATGCTGAATCAATGGTGCAGGGATTATACAAAGATATCACAATTAATATCCTTGAATCCCAATGTACGACACTCTGACATGGTGGATAGATCACCATCGTTTGGTTCAAGGGGCTTCTTTTCTAAGGCCAACCTGGACTGTGATCTCAACAGATGCAAGTCTTTCAGGTTGGGGAGCTGTTTGGGGATCTCTGACAGCACAAGGGATTTGGAAATCTCAAGAGGCGAGATTACCAATAAATATTTTAGAACTCCGTGCAATTCTCAGGGCTCTTCAGATTTGGCCTCTGCTAAAGATAGAACTGTTCATTTGTTTTCAGACAGACAATATCACAACTGTGGCTTATGTCAATCATCAGGGTGGGACTCACAGTCCCCAAGCTATGAAAGAAGTATCTCGGATACTTGCTTGGGCGGAATCCAGCTCCTGTCTAATCTCTGCGGTGCATATCCCAGGTGTAGTCAATTGGGAGGCGGATTATCTCAGCCGCCAGACTTTACATCCAGGGGAGTGGTCTCTCCATCCAGATGTGTTTTCTCAGATTGTTCAGATGTGGGGTATTCCAGAGATAGATCTCATGGCCTCTCATCTAAACAAGAAATTCCCCAGATACCTGTTCAGGCAGAAGCAGTGGATGCACTGACACTACCTTGGTGTTATCATCCTGCTTACATCTTTCCGCCTCTAGTTCTCCCAAGAGTGATCTCCAAAATCATCATGGAACAGTCTTTTGTGTTGCTGGTGGCTCCAGCATGGCCACACAGGTTTTGGTATGCGGATCTGGTTTGGATGTCCAGTTGTGCCCACCTTGGCCACTTCCGTTACGGCCGGACCTACTATCTCAAGGTCCGTTTTTCCATCAGGATCTCAAATCATTAAATTTGAAGGTATGAAAATTGAACGCTTAGTTCTAAGTCATAGAGGTTTCTCTGACTCGGTGATTAATACTATGTTATAAGCTCGTAAATCTGTCTCTAAAAAGATTTATTATAGAGTTTGGAAGACTTACATTTCATGGTGTTCTTCTCATAAATTCTCCTGGCATTCTTTTAGAATTCCTAGAATTTTACAGTTCCTTCAGGATGGTTTGGATAAGGGTTTGTCTGCAAGTTCCTTGAAAGGTCAAATCTCCGCTCTTTCTGTTTTATTTCACAGAAAGGTTGCTATACTTCCTGATATTCACTGTTTTGTACAGGCTTTAGTTCGTATTAAGTCTGTCATTAAATCAATTTCTCCTTCTTGGAGTCTTAATTTGGTTCTGAAGGCTTTACAGGCTCCTCCATTTGAGCCTATGCATTCTTTGGACATTAATCTACTTTCTTGGAAAGTGTTGTTCCTTTTGGCTATCTCTTCTGCTAGAAGAGTTTCTGAGCTATCTGCTCTTTCTTGTGAGTCTCCTTTTCTGATTTTTCATCAGGATAAGGCAGTTTTGCGGACTTCTTTTCAATTTTTACCTAAGGTTGTGAATTCTAACAACATTAATAGAGAAATTGTTGTCCCTTCCTTGTGTCCTAATCCTAAGAATTCTTTGGAAAGATCCTTACATTCTTTGGATGTGTTAAGAGCTTTGAAATATTATGTGGAAGCTACTAAAGATTTCAGGAAGACTTCCAGTCTATTTTTTATTTTCTGGTCCTAGGAAAGGTCAGAAGGCTTCTGCTATTTCCTTGGCTTCTTGGTTGAAACTTTTGATTCATCAAGCTTATTTGGAGTTGGGTCAGGCCCCGCCTCAGAGAATTACAGCTCATTCTACTTGATCAGTCTCCACTTCATGGGCTTTTAAGAATGAAGCTTCAGTTGATCAGATTTGCAAAGCGGCGACTTGGTCCTCTTTACATACATTTACTAAATTCTACCGTTTTGATGCATTTGCTTCTTCGGAAGCAGTTTTTGGTAGAAAAGTTCTTCAGGCAGCCGTTTCAGTTTGATTCTTCTGCTTTTGTTTTAAGTTTTTTTCTTTCAAAAATGAAAAACTTATTTTTTTTTGGTTGTGGATTAATTTTTTCAGCGGAATATGGCTGTTTTTTTATTTTTATTCCCTCCCTCTCTAGTGACTCTTGAGTGGAAGACTCCACATCTTGGGTATTGATATCCCATATGTAACTAGCTCATGGACTCTTGCCAATTATATGAAAGAAAACATAATTTTTTGTAAGAACTTACCTGATAAATACATTTCTTTCATATTGGCAAGAGTCCATGAGGCCCTCCCTTTTTATGGTGGTTATGATTTTTTTTATAAAGCACAATTATTTCCAAATTTCCTTTGATGCTTTCTACTCCTTTCTTTATCACCCCACTGCTTGGCTATTCGTTAAACTGAATTGTGGGTGTGGTGAGGGGTGCATTTATAGGCATTTTGAGGTTTGGGAAACTTTGCCCCTCCTGGTAGGATTGTATATCCCTTATGTCACTAGCTCATGGACTCTTGCCAATATGAAAGAAATGAATTAATCACGTAAGTTCTTACATAAATTATGTTTTATGCTTACCTGATAAATTTATTTTACGATATGACGAGTCCACAGCCCACCCTGTGATATCTAAGACAGGTATTTACTTATTTTTGTTAAACTTCAGTCTGAACCTTTGGCTTTTCCTTTCTCTTCCTAACTTCGGTCGAATGACTGGAGTGGGAGGGAAGGGAGGAGTTATTTATAAAGCTCTGTTGTGGTGCTCTTTGCCACTTCTTGCTGACCAGGAGGCATAATCCCATAAGTAAGGATGAAATCCGTGGACTCGTCATATCGTAAAAGAAATAAATGTATTAGGTAAGCATAAATTTCTTTTTTTGAAGAAAACGGTGAAATGTCAATTTTGATGAATTAAAGTACCCTTGTTTTTAATAGGATTATTAAAAAACGGACACTAATTCATCAAAATGGACCTTCATTTTAAAGGGACGGTCTACACCAGCATTTGTATTGTTTAAAAAGATAGATAGACCCTTTATTACCCATTTCCCAGTTTTGCAGAACCAACAGTTATATGAATACACTTTTTCCTAGAGTCCACGACTTCATTCAATTTCTAGTGGGAATATCACTCCTGGCCAGCAGGAGGAGGCAAAGAGCACCACAGCAAAGCTGTTAAGTGTCACTCACCCACCCATAATCCCCAGTCATTTTCTTTGCCTCTGTCAATGGAGGAGGTTAAGTTTGGTGTATGAAGAAAATAATTAGTTTTTTGGATACTTTTCCCTGCAAGCAAAGATTTGGGGTTAGATGAGTCCACTTCAATCTCCTCAGAGTAGTGGTGGCTTTTTAAGCAGTTAGGATGTTGAGGTAGTCCTTGCTTTGTTTCCTAACACATTGCTGCCCATGGTAAAGAAAGCAAGAGTTCATTACTCTGTTCTTTCTTTTTCTACAGGTCTCTGTAAGGAGTATGTGTCCTTTCACGCCTTGTGAGCTGTCTTCCTGCCGGACAGCTAGACTACAGGTAAGTGCTTTTGTGTTTTAGGTCTTGGAGACTTGCACTTCCAGAAGAATATTTCATATGCAGTAGATGGGGACATTTTTTTTTTTATATCCTTTATACAGGATTCTCTTTGGCAGTGGGCAGGCACATTATGTATGTTGAGACTAGGGGTTAATCTTCCCATTATTGGGACGTTTTTCCTCTTTGGGCTAATTGTGTTGAAATACTTTATTAGTATGTGTGTGGGGCTTATGTTTTATACAGGGATTTATGTATAAACTTAATATTTGGCAGTTGGGTTTTCTTTGCTTGCTTAGCTAGAACAGGCTAACTGACAGACTGCTTGAGGGTTTGTGTAAATTTAGCTCTGGTGTTGTAGGCAGAGGGAAACGCGCACCTTTTACTTGCTGCTTAGTTTCCTCTCTCTGCTGGTCATGTGACTTCTCTCTGCTGTTGGATATATTAACGGAGCAGAGCAGCGTAATTGAATTTCAGTGTCGATCTACTATAAGATAGTTTTAGAAACTTCTGGCAGCCAAATTGTATGTTACGGTAAGGCACCTCAACCTGTCTGAGGTGTAGGGGTCCTGATTGGTTTATTATTTTTTCATAACGTTAAGCGGCTGTGGTATTAAAAATTTCTTAATGTGACAGTGTATTTCTTTTACAAGATATGACAAGTCCACTGATTTCATCCTTATGGGATATCGCCTCCTGGTCAGCAGTAGGAGGCAAAGAGCACCACAGCAGAGCTGTATATATAGCTCCTTCCTTCCCTCCCACTCCAGTCATTCTCTTTGCCTGTGTTAGTAATAGGAAGAGGCAGAGTGAGGTGTTAGTTATAGATTCTTCAATCAAGTGTTTTTTTTTTTTTTTATGTAGTACCACAGTGTATTATGATGTTCTGGGGTGTAGCCTAGACCAAATCAGTCTCTTCAATATCAATAAGAGAAGCATTTGGTGGCTTTTAAGCCATGGGAACTTGTGGGATTTTATTTTTACTGCGCCTCCCATTGATTGTACTCTGCCCTGTTTGTGCAAAGTCTGAGGGAAGAAAATGCTCAGTACTTTTTGTTTCCACAAGCCAATGTGAAGGGGAGAAGAGAACTTCACAAGCCGGGTGAGATGCCTTGCTGCCGGGCAGCCTTCTAAAGGTAAGTGCTAAGCTTTATTTTCTGATAAAACCCCTCTGGTGACAGAACTCAGACAAGCTGGGGATCCCCTGGGTCTCAATTTTGGGGTCTCCCTATATATGTATACATGTATTCAGAAAGGAGCTGGCACTTTTTATTTGAAAAACATGTCCCTGACAGGGGGTTAGCTTTTCCATGGGCAGCCATGTATTTATAAGCAACTATTTCTAAGACCCAGCGGCTTCTGCTTAGTTCTCAGCCGACAGGGAGGGTTCTCCTAGCTCGCTGAAACTGTTGTGTAGGGGTGGAATTTCAGTACCAGACTCAAAATAGTTATTTTGAAAAAAAAAACAGGCTGTGGGTAGTAGTTATCCTACTTTTGCACGCCTAGGATAAGGGGTTAGTCTGTACCTAAGTGTATATAATGTCCCCTTTCATGAGAGGTACTCATGTTTACTACGGCTTTTTTACAAGTGAAGCCGACAGGGTTTTACGTTTAATTGTTCCAATTAACTTTGCTTTTATTACATAATTAGCCGCATGGGTGCTTAGGACTGTCGATACGTCCACGATGGGCGGTTTTGTGATAAGCGTCATATGCGCGCCATTTGCTTGTCCCCGGCGGGTTCCGGGTCGTATATGCCACGATGGGCGGAGCTGGTTACCCGCCATTGAGGCGCGCAAACACTTTTGACTCTCTCCTCCGGATCGCCAAATGCCTCCTCAGGCTGTGTTTACAGATACAGCCTGACGAGGTTTTTTGCGCTGTCCGGAGAGACCTTAGAAATCGTCAAATGTACCCTAACAAAGAAAGATTGTCGGCCCGTTTGTATAGTTGCAATAATTATTAAAAATTCCTATTACAGTGGGGAATTTTGTTGTACCGGGGTGCTGCGGAAAATGTTTATGCTCAGTTACCAGGTGGGCAGTGCCTTTATCAATCTAAAACTGTTCATATGTTTTGTTTCTATACTATGACAAGAAACCACAATAGCAGTGTTATTTCTGTTTTTTCCCTGTCCTCAGAAGTAATCCATTTCAGATGAATTCTGTACACTATTTCCTTACACATGACCTGTGGTGTTTCATAAAACTAAGGCAGGCACTAAAAGGGGATTTTCAGTTTTTTTTATGAGACCAAACTGGTCTGAACAGTAGATTGCATGCCAGTTCAAATCGTGCAAAGCACACACCCATGATTATATGCAAGAAGAAGACTGTTCACCAATATACTAGTTCTCTCCTGCTCAGTTATAGTTCCTTTTCTTGATGCAGTTAGCTGTTTAATGCATGATACAGGCTTTGTGCTTAGAAATGGAACAAGTGCCCGCATAGCATAAAGTTATTTTCTTCTACTAGATTACGAGTCCACGCATTCATCCTTGTAGGATATTATCCTCTTTCTAAGTGGAAGTGGCAAAGAGCACCACAGCAGAGCTGTCTATAGGTAGGATCTCCTCCCTTGACTCCACCCCCCAGTCATTCTCTTTGCCTATACTAAGTAATAGGAAGAGGTAAAGTGAAAGGTGTTAAGTGTAATAGTTTTTATTTTTCTTCAAGCCAGACTTTTTTTATTTTTAAATGGTACCATGTGAGTGAGTGCTTTTTTTCCTCAGGCGAGCAGATGGATAAGTGGATCCTGCCAGTTCTTGAGAAGCTTCAGTGTGGGTAACGTTTTTTCATGCTACAAGCATTGAGGTATGTTCAGTCATTTTTTTTCTGGAGAGACTGTGGTATTTCAGAACTGGCTGACATAGTTCCCATAAGGGAAAGGGGTAAGCAGTAATCCTACTTGTACATAGAAGGGGTATTACTGGAACCTGTATATTATGGGCTTGACACTGGTAAAATGTTTTGTTGGCAAAACGGTTTTTATTAGGGGCAACTTAAAGTTATTATATGAAGAGAATCCGGTTATGCCATCCAATTCTCCCCAAGTGTCACAACATTTAACGCCCACTCAAGTGACGCCAAGTACTTCTAGTGCGTATAATTCTTTTACCCTGCAAGATATGGCTGCAGTTATGTCCACTACCCTTACAGAGGTATTATCTAAACTGCCAGATTTACAGGGTAAGCGCAGTAGGTCTGGTATTAGAGTAAATGCTGAGCCCTCTGATGCTTTATTGGCCATCTCCGATGTACCCTCACAGTGTTCTGAGTTGGGGGTAGGGGAACTGCTGTCTGAGGGAGAAATTTCAGACTCAGGAAATGTGTTCCCTCAAACAGACTCGGACGTGACAGCCTTTAAATTAAAACTTGAACGCCGCCGCCTCTTACTCCAGGAGGTTCTAGCGACTCTGGATGATTGTGACCCTATCGTAATACCACCAGAGAAATTGTGTAAAATTGATAAATATCTAGGGGTCCCTACTTACACTAATGTTTTTCCAGTCCCTAAAAGGATTTCGGACATTGTTACTAAGGAATGGGGTAGACCAGGCATTCCGTTCTCTCCCCCTCCTACTTTTAAGAAAATGTTTCCCATATCTGACACCGTTCGGGATTCCTGGCAGACGGTCCCTAAGGTGGAGGGTGCTATTTCTACCCTGGCTAAGCGTACAACTTTACCTATTGAGGAAATTTGTGCTTTCAAAGATCCTATGGATAAAAAAATTAGAGGGTCTTTTAAAGAAATTGTTTATTCATCAGGGTTTTCTTCTACAACCTATAGCGTGCATTGTTCTAGTAACTACTGCAGCAGCTTTTTGGTTTGAGGCTCTAGAGGAGTCTCTTAAGGTTGAGACCCCGTTAGATGTATATTTTGGATATAATTAAGGCTCTCAAGCTAGCTAATTCTTTTATTACCGAAGCCGCTTTTCAAATGGCTAAATTAGCGGCAAAAAATGCAGGCTTTGCCATTCTAGCGCGTAGAGCGTTATGGCTTAAGTCTTGGTCTGCTGATGTGTTATCAAAATCTACTTTTAGCTAGTCCTTTTAATGGTAAGACCCTATTCGGGCCTGAACTAAAGGAAATCATTTCCGACATTACTGGAGGTAAAGGTCATGCCCTTCCTCAGGACAAGACTGTTAAAATGAGGGCTAAACCAAATAATTTTCGTTCCTTTCGAAACTTTAAAGGTGGACCCTCTACTTCCTCCTCCGCCACAAAGCAGGAGGGTAATTTTGCTCAATCCAAGTCAGTCTGGAGACCTAACTCAGACCTGGAATAAAGGTAAACAGGCCAAGAAGCCTGCTGCTTGCTACCAAGACAGCAGAAGGGGGCAGGCACCCCGATCCGGGGACCGGATCTAGTAGGGGGCAGACTTTCTCTCTTCGCTCAGGCTTGGGCAAGGGACTTCAGGATCCCTGGGCATTAGAAATCGTGGACCCAGGGGGTAGGTCGACTAGAATTTCAAGGATTTTCTCCCAAGAGGGGAGATTTCATCTTTCATGTTTGTCTGTAGACCAGACAGAAAGAGAGGTGTTCTTACGCTGTGTAGAAGACCTATATACCATGGGGTGTAATCTGCCTTAGTTCCAAACTAGAACAGGGGGCAGGGGTTTTACTCCAATCTGTTAGTGGGTTCCCAAAAAATGAGGGAACCTTCAGACCGATTTTAGATCTCAATTGCCTAAACAAATTTTCTCAGAGTCCCTTGTTCAAGATGGAGACCATGCGAACAGATTTTACTCAATGATCCAGGAGGGTCAATATATGACCACCGTGGATTTTGAAAGGTTCATCACCAGTTTCTCAGGGTTCGCCTTCCTGGACAAACACTACCTGTTTATGGCCCTCCTTTCGGGTTGGCCACAGCTCCCAGAATCTTCACAAAGGTTGCTAGGGTCCTTCTGGCGGTTCTAAGGACCGCGGGGCATAGCAGTGGGCGCCCTATCTGGACGATATTTTGATTCAGGTGTCTACTTACCATATAGCCAAATCTCACACGACACAGTGTTGGCTTTCTAAGAACTCACAGGGGTGGAAGGGTGAACATACAAAAGAGTTCACTAGTTCCACTGACAAGAGTTCCATCAGCAATCTATATCCCAAAAGTAGAGAACTGCGGAAGTCGGATTTTCTAAAGTCATCAGACTTTTCACCCGGGGGAGTGGGAGCTCCATCGGGAGATGTTTGCGGCATTTGATCAGTCAATTGGGGCACACCGGAATTGGATCTGATGGCATCTCGTCAGAACGCCAAACTTCCTTCTACAAGGTACAGATCAAGGGGATCCCAAGCAGTACTGATGGATGCTCTAGCAGTACCTTGGTCGTTCAAACCTGGCTTATGTGTTTCCTCCTTTTCCTCTCCTACCTCATCTGATTGCCAGAATCAAACAGGAGGAGGGCTTCGGTAATCCTGATTAGCGCCTGCGTGGCGACGCAGGACTTGGGTATGCAGATCTATTGGAAATGTTCATCTCTGGCCACCGTGGAACCTGACTGAGACAGGACCTTCTAATCCAAGGGTCCATTCCATACATCCAATATCTAAATTCTCTGCAACTGACTGCCTGGAGATTGAACGCTTGATTTTATCTAAAGCGTGGATTGTCTGAGCCTGTCATTGATACCTTGAGTCAGGCTTCGCAAGCCTGTCACTAGGAATATTTGAATCCCAAGGGCTACTCATGGGAAGTAGGGTTAGGATTCCTAGGATTTTGTCCTTTCTCCAAGAAAGATTGGAGAATGGATTATCATCTAGTTAAAGGGACGAAATTTCTGCTTTGTCAATTTTACTACAGAGCGTCTGGCGGATGTCCCAGACGTTGTCTTTTTGTCAGGCTTTAGTCAGAATCAAGCCTGTGTTTAAACCTGTTGCTTCGCCATGGAGTTTGAATTTAGTTCTCAATGTTCTTAAAGGGGTTCTGTTTGAAGCCATGCATTCCATAGATATTAAGCTTTTATCTTGGAAAGTTTTGTTTTCTGAGCTTTCTGCGTTACAATGTGACTCGCCTTATCTTATATTCCATTATGATAAGGTGATTTTGCGTACTAAACCTGGATTCCTTCCTAAGGTTGTTTCAAATAAGAATATTAATCAGGAAATTGTTGTTCCTTCTTTGTGTCCTAATCCTCCTCCTAAGAAGGAGCGTCTGTTACATAACTTAGACGTGGTTCGTGCCTTGAAGTTTTACTTACAAGCGACCAAGGATTTCCGTCAAATATCTTCTCTATTTGTTGTCTATTCTGGAAAGCGTAGGAGTCAAAAAGCTACGGCTACCTTTTTCTTTTTGGCTGAAAAGCATCATCCGTTTGGCAATACGTGCTTCCGTTAGGTATCAGTCTTGTCCCTCCCGTTCATCCATCCTGCCTGTTGCTTTGTATTGTATCCCACAATAAGGATGAATGCTTGGACTGCGTACTATCTAGTAGAAGTAAAGGAACTTTTATGCTTATCCTGATTTCCTTCTACGGATACGAGTCACTCGGCCCTCCCTGTCATTTTAGATCAGATTATATTTTTGTTTTCAAAACTTCAGTCACCTCTGCACCTTTTTTTAGTTTATCCCTTTTTCTTCCTATACTTTCGGTCGAATGACTGGGGGGTGGAGTCAAGGGGAGGAACTGTATAGAGAGCTCTGCTGTGGTGTCCTCTTTGCCAGTTCCTGTTAGCAGGGAGGATAATATCCCACAAGTAAGGATGAATCTGTGGACTCGTCGTATCGTTGAAGAAATAAATTTAAACAGGTAAGCATAAATTTCCTTTTGACCACTTGCGGTGCTCTGCGGTTCCGTGTAACTTTCCTTATAGATGGTGTGCACTAGATATGGTTGCTTTCATGCTAATTGCAATATCTATTACCAGCAAGGTTAACATCAACTTAGGTATTTTCTGGCACAGAAATAAGTGAACTTAAAGTGACAGTAAATGGTTTTTTTTTGTGGTTAATTATCTTTAAACATTGCTTTTCCTGAAATTCTCCTTTTTATGGCGGCAAGCTCTAGTCATCCGTTGAATAACTAATCGGAGGATGGGGTGTCTGAATCCAGCTGCTGCTGGTTTTCCCTTCACCAGGTCATGTATCCTATTTTGAATGCTTATTGGATTTTTGGCAGACGTTCTACAGGTGGTAGGAAGTTGTTTTCTACCTTGACTAAATGATCTGCTATCACTTTTGAGGATGGTTGTAACTCAAGGGCCCTAGGGAAATTTAGAGGGTCTCCTTAGCTGTTTTTTTATGGCCATCAGGGGTTGCCTTCACATACCTGCGGGCCTGCATTGTCAGGGTTCTGACTGAGACTGCTTCATGGTTTGACTTGCCCTGGACGAATATCCTAGGTCTGAGACTTCGGAGGAGATACAGGATGGAATTAAAGCTCTTATGATTGACTAATTCCTTTATTACGGACTTTTTTTCTTCAGTTTTACAATGTGGGTGGAAATTCAGAGTTCATTCCCCCTTTTTTGGCGCTCAGAGCCTTATGGTTGAACTTTTGGTTCTGCGGATGTGGCGGCTACTTCTAAGCCTTTGGCTATTCCTTACAGAGGGAGGACCCTGTTTGGGCCTGCCCCACAGGATATTATTCTGACATCACAGGAGGTAAGAGTAATTCCCTTCCCTCAGGATAAGAAGATCCTTTCTGAGGGGTCGGTTAGAGTAGTCCCTCCGTGTCTTTCAAGGTTTTAAGGGAATCCCACCTTCCATTTCTTTCCGTAAGAAGGTTTGTGTTTCTTGCAAGCGCATATCTACCGGGGGGCCATACCTATCTTGGAACTGGGGCTAGTCGGCTTAGAAGGCAGACTGCTTTTCCTCATCCAGGCTTTGATATGAAATGGCTGGATCCCTAGGTATTAGAGATGGTGTTTCAGGGATACAAAGCTGAAATTCAGTTATTCTCCTTCCAGTGGATAGTTTCCTCTTTCTCAAGTTGGTTTTCTGTAGAAGAATATGAGAGAGGCGTTCTTACGCTGTGTAAGAGACCTAGCCCTCCATGAGAGTAATTTTGTCCCATTCCAATTCTGGAGCAGGGACAGGTGTATATGCAATTCTGTTTGGGTTTTCCACAAAAGAGGAAAGCTTTCTGAACTATTCTAGATTTTAGAGTCAACTCTAGACTAGTTTCTCAGAGTTCACCTTTTTAAGATGGGAAACTATTGTTTTTTTTTTTATCTTCCAATGATCCAAGAGCGTCAATTTATGTCTACCATAATCCTAAAGGATGCATATCTTCTTCATGCTCCTATCCACACAGATAAACACTAAGGTTCTGGGGTCTTTATTGGTGGGTTACTACTACACCGCGAGACATCTTATCTGGATGACATTCTGATCCAGGGCGGCCATCATTTCAACTAGCAAAGTCCTATACAGACTTCATACTTTCCTTCTTAGGGACCCGCGGGTGGAAGGTACTCTTGGATATGAGTTCTTTGGTTCCTCAGATACCCTTTCTAGGAACTTTCTTCGACTCTCTATCCATGAAGATCTTTTTGACGGAAGTCGGAAAGTTAAAGATCTGAATACATGACGATTCCTTCAGTCCAATCCTCGGCCGTCAGTGGCTCAGTGCATGAAGACAATGGATTGATGGTGGCAGCATTGGAAAATAGCAATTAGCTTAGACAGCAAGGCTACTGCCTTGTAGGTTCAAGGTCAGTGGTTCAATTCCTGCCCAATAACTACATTTAAGAGAACATGTTCATGGAATGGAGATTATGCATATTTGTCTCCTCAAATAGATCTGGATCAGTAGTCAAAGGACTCTCTTCCTTGGTGGTAGTCGCCGCTTCACCTGTCCCAAGGGACATGTTTCCGCTGACCCTCTTGGGTGATAGTGACAACGGACACCAGCCTGATAGGATGGGGTGCAGTCTGGAACTTCCTGATGGCTCAGGGTGGGTGGACTCGGTCAGAGTCTATTTCCCATCAATATTCTGTTCAGATCAATATCAATGGGCTTCAGGCTTGGCCTCAGTTGGCTTCGGCCAAATTCATCCGATTTCAGTCGGACAACACCACGGTGGGTGGAAACTCACTCTTGTTATCTGTCAGCAATCTTCATCCCAGGAATGGACAACTGGGAAGCGGATTTTTTGAGTTGACAGATGTTTTATATGGGGGAATGGAAACTCCATCCAGAGATCTTTGCCAACCTGATTCTTAGATGGGGCAGACCGCAGCTGGATTTTATGGCATCTCGCCAGAATGCCAAGCTAAACCCCGGAATACGGATCCAAGTCCAGGGATCCTCAGGCCGAGCTGATAGATGCCTTGGCAGTGCTTTGGTCGTTCAGCCTAGCTTTATGTGTTTCCACCGTTTGTTCTCCTTCCCCGGGTGATTGCTCGAATCAAACAGGAGAGAGTTTCGGTGAATCTCATTGTTCCTGCGTGGTCGCAGGACTTGGTATGCCGATCTGGTGGACATGTCCTCTCTGCCGCCGTGGAAGCTTTTATTGAGGCAGGACCTTTTCATTCTGGAACACTTCCATCTTCCGAATAATTTCTATGCAGCTGACTGCTTGGAGTGTGTATGCTTGATTTTATTTAAGCGAGGGTTCTCCGTTTCGGTCTTTAATACCTTTTATATAGGTATGTAAACCTGTTCCTAGAAAGATTTACCATAAGATATGATATACATATTTTTATTGGTGGGAATCCAAGTGTTCCTCATGGAATAATATTGGGATTCCTAGAAATAGAAAGAAGAATTGGAGAAAGGGTTATCAGCAAGTTCCTTACAGGGACAGATTTCTGCTTTATCTATTTTTGTTACACAAATGTCTGGCAGATATTCTGGATGTTCAATTTTCTGTCAGGCTCTGACTAGTTTCAGGCCTGTGTTAGAACTATTGCTCCTCGGAGTTTGAATTTAGTTCTTAAGGTTCTTTAAGGGGTTCCTTTTGAACCTTTTCATTCCTGATCTCTGTTTTCTCCAGAGTCTGAGCTCTCAGCATTACAATGTGATTCTTCTTCTTACCTTATTTTTCATTCCGATAAGGTAGTGTTACGTGCCAAACCTGGGTTTCTTCCTAAGGTTGTTTTCCACACAAATATTAATCAGGAAATTATTATTCCTTCATGGCGTTCTAATCCTTCTAAGAAGGAGCATCTGTTATATAACTTGGACAGGGTCCGTGCCCTTAAGTTTTACTATCAGGCAACTAAAGTATTTAGTCAATCATTTTCATTATTTGTTGTTTTTTTTTTCCTGTAATCAGAAAGCTACGGTATCATCTGTTTTTGCATATGAGACTGTTGGACAGCAGCCTCCTGAAAGAATTATGGCTCATTCTACTAGGGCTGTGGCTTCCTCATGGGCATTTACAAAGAATGCTTCTGTTGCACAGATTTGCAAGTCTGCGACTTGGTCGCTTCTTCTCTCTTTTTCTAAATTTTTATGAATTTGATACTTTTGCCTCGTCCGAGGCTGTTTTTGGGAGAAAGGTTCTTCAAGCAGTGGTGCCTTCCGTTTAGGATCCTTTCTTGTCCCTCCCTTTTCATCCGTGTCCTATAGCTTTGGTATTGTATCCCATAAGTAAGGATGAAATCCGTGGACTCGTCATATCTTGTAAAAGAAAAGGAAATGTATGCTTACCTGATAAATTTATTTATTTTACGTTAAGACGAGTCCACGGCCCACCCTGTCATTTTCTAAGACAGGTCTTTATTTTTGTTAACCTTCAGTCACCTCTGCACCTTGGCTTTTCCTTTCTCTTCCTAACTTCGGTCGAATGGCTGGAGTGGGAGGGAAGGGAGGAGCTATATATACAGCTCTGCTGTGGTGCTCTTTGCCTCCTCCTGCTGACCAGGAGGCGATATCCGATAAGTTATTATGAAATCCGTGGACTCGTCATATCGTAAAAGAAATAAATTTATCAGGTAAGCATAAATTTCCTTTTTAAAAAAAATCTACGTTTTGGGGTATTTATTTAGTACTATGGACATGGAAGACTGTGTCTTTTGACAAATGCTTGTTATGCCTGGAGGCACAAATTTTTTGCCTATGAAATTCTGTGCTGCATGCTTAGCTAGAACACTTCAATTTAAAGATAAATTGTTGCCTGCTGAGCCCAATGTCTCTCAGGATGATGCTGTTCAGGCAATGCCACAGCTTTCTCCTCAAATGTCCCAAGCCTCTATGGCGTTACATGCAGTTCCTCTCAGCCTCCTGGAGGAGCTTATTTGCCTGCAGATTTTGCTGCGCAGGTATCTGTGGCATTATCTGCTTTTCCTATGCTGTGAAAACGCTAGAGGAAAATGACGTTCAGATAGTACGGTTTCTGTTCCACCTACTGCTACGTTGGTTGCCCTCCCTCGTAAGTCTGAGAATACGTCTGTAGCCTCTGAGGGTGAAATCTCAGATTCGAACAATATTATTCCTTCATCTGATACTGAAGTAAACTTTCAATATAAGCTTGAACACCTTTGTGTACTGTTAAAGGAGACATTTGCTACTTTGGACGACTCTGATACGGTCGTTATCAACCCTAAGAAGTTTAGTAATGGGAGATGCCAGGGATTCCTTTCTCCTTGTCTCCTGTATTTAAAAAGATGATTTCTATTAACTCCATTAAAGATTCCTGGCGCACGGTGCCTAAAGTAGAAGGGGCTATTTCTTCTCTGGCTAAGAGGACTAAGATCCCTATAGAGGATAGCTGCTCTTTTAAGGATCCCATGGACAAAAAGCTGGAAGCTTATTTGGAGATGTTTGTTCATCAAGGTCTTCAATGGCAACCTGCAATTTGTATTGCCACAGTAGCAAGTGCGGGATCTTATTGGTGCAATGCCTTGTCTGAATCAATTTTAGTAGAGACTCTGTTGTAGGAGATAGGATTAAGGCTCTTAAACTAGCCAATTCCTTTATTTTTAATGCTAACATGCAAGTTATTCGACTGGGAGCCAAGAAGTCTGGCCTTCACTGTCCTAGCCTGCAGGGCATTGGGGCTAAAATCTTGGTCAGCTGATGTTACCTCCAAGTCCAAGCTTCTGGCGCTTCCTTACAAGGGTAAAACTTAGTTCGGACCTGGTCTGGTAGAAATAATTTCTATTATGGATGGAAAAGGGTCTTTCCTAAGTTATGGTGAGTCCACGGCTTGAGTAATTACTGTTGGGAATATCACCCCTGGCCAGCAGGAGCAGGCAAACAGTATCACTCCCTTACCCACAACCCCCAGTCATTCTCTTTGCCTTCGGTACATGAAGGAGGTGAAGTTTAGGTGACTGAAGAAATTTTTTGATTTCATCTACAAGCAAGTTTTGGGGTATAGCCATATTCCACGTTATTCCTTGCAGTCAGGTAGTGGTGGCTTTAAAGCAGTTAGGAACTTGTAAAGAGGTACTTACTGTGTTTTCCTAAAAATTGCTGCCCTAGTTTAGAAAGCCAGAGTTGGCTACGCTGTTCTTTCTTTTTGAAAGGTCTCTGTGAAGAACTGTCTTCTTATACCTTGTATCGGTCTACATGCCGGACAGCAGAGCAGGTAAGTGCTTTTTCTTCCAGTTGGGGAGACCATGCACTTAAAGGGACACTGAACCCAATGTTTTTCTTTTGTGATTCAGATAGAGCATGCAATTTTAAGCATCTTTCTAATTTACTCCTATTAAATTTTCTTCATTCTCTTGGTATCTTTATTTGACAAGCAAGAATGTAAGTTTAGATGCCGGCCCATTTTTGGTACACAACCTGGGTTCTTGCTGATTGTTGGATAAATTCATCCACCAATAAACAAGTGCTTTCCAGTGTCCTAAACCAAAACTTGGCCTACTCCTTAGCTTAGATGCCTTTTTCAAATAAAGATGGCAAGAGAATGAAGAAAAAATGATAATAGAGCATGCAATTTTAAGCAACTTTCTAATTTACTCCTATCTGAATCACAAAAGAAAAAATTTGGGCTGTGTCCCTTTAATAAATTAAAAACACTGCTTTTTTTATTGGGACATAGATAATCATGTTGTATGGGTTACACTTGGGCATGAAGCAGGCACTGTAGCATGTGTGAGACTAACATTTAAAGGGACACTGAACCCAAAAATTTTCTTTCGTGATTCAGATAGAGCACGAAATTTTAAGCAACTTTCTAATTTACTCCTATTAATTTTTTTTCATTCTCTTGGTATCTTTATTTGAAATGCAAGAATGTAAGTTTAGATGCCGGTCCATTTTTGGTGAACAGCCTGGGTCATTGCCGATTGGTGGATAAATTCATCCACCAATAAAGTGCTGTCCAGAGTACTAAACAAAAAAAAAGCTTAGGTGTCTTCTTTTTCAAATAAAGATAGCAAGAGAACGAAGAAACATTGATAATTGAAGTAAATTAGAAAGTTGCTTAAAATTGCATGCTCTATCTGAATCACGAAAGACAGAATTGTGCTTGTGTCCCTTTAAACTCTTAAAAAGAAAGAATAAGATGTTTTTATTAGGCTTTATTTTCTGACACATATTTACTTGATAAAACAATACAAGTTTAAACTGAAAGTAAAGCTGAATTTTCTATTTCAGCAGCTTATTCATTTCCCAATTGCTTTAAAATAAAATGATGCAACATTTTAAACTGTCAGGTTTGAAAAAATGGTTATTTCTGGTACTCAGTGTACCAGGAAGTAGTGCCTTTCTGTGTCGCAGCAATTCGTGCTCGGCAGTTGCGGTCACATGGCCGGCTTTACTTCATAACATTTCTGAGGAAAAAGTTGTTTGTCTCCATTTCTGGGTGATCCGGTCTCAATTGGTAGCGGTAAGACACCTCTGTAATTGAGGTGTGGGGTTGCCTGAGGGGTATTTTAGAAGTTTATTTGATGTTTATTAAATGGTTTTTCCTTAACTTTTCTCACAATTTTAGCTGGGGATCGATCCTAATTTGGGATAAAATATTAAAATCTTTGAAACGTATCTGTACAAATTTATTTACTTTTTCACAATATGTCTGATATGGAGCAAGAGCCTGCTCTCACGAATTCATGCTTATGTTTAGATGCAGAAAATTGCAGCCCCTATGCAATTTTGTTCTTCATGTGTCAAGAAAACGTTGCAAAATAAAGGTAAAATTTGAGCCTAATGTCTCTCAGGATGATGCTGTTAAAATACCTCAGCTTTCTCCTGCTACGTCCCAAGCCTCAATGGCGTCACATGCAGTGCCCTGTGGTTCCTCTAGAACTCCTAGTGGAGCTTATTTAAAAGCAGAAATTGCTGCCCATGTATCTTCAGCTGTATCTGCGGCATTAGCTGCCATTCCCAGATTACAGGGAAAACGCAAGAGGAAATCTAGAAATTCAGAAAGTAAGGTGCTTGTCCTCAGTTCTGCTTCCCAAGTTGCCCTTTCTCATAAGTCTGAGGAAGATACATTGGGACTTTCTGAGGGTGAAATCTCCGATTCGGACAGTATAATTCCTCCTTCTGAGACTGAGGTGGTATCCTTCAGATTTATGTTGAACACCTTCGTGTATTGTTAAAGGAGTTTGTAGCTACTTTAGATGATTCAGAAACCCTTTCGTTGTCACTGCTAAGAAATCTAGTAAACTTAATAGTTTCTTTGATGCACCTTCACCTTCTGAGGTTTTTCCTGTGCCGGACCGTGCTAGGGAGATTATCTCACAGGAATGGAAGAAACCAGTGGTGTCTTTGTCCCTGTCTCCCATTTTTAAGAAAATGTTTCCTGTCAAGGACTCCATTAAAGACCCTTGGTATATTGTACCCCAAGATGAAGGATCCTTTTCCACTGTGGCTAAGAGAACCACTATTCCTATTGAGGATAGCTGCTCTTTTAAGGATCCGATGGACAAGAAGCTGGAGGCTTTTTTGAAAAAGGTTTATGTTCATCAAGGTCTCCAATGGCAACCTGCGGTGTGTATTGCCACCGTGACCAGTGCAGCATCTTTTTGGTTTGACGCCTTTTCTGATTCTTCCTTGGATGAAATTCTAGATAGGATTAAAGCTCTTAAGTTGGCCAATTCCTTTATTGCAGATGCCATTTTACAGGTTGTTAGGCTAGGTGCTAAAACTGTTCTAGCGGACGTTTCCTCTAAAGTCAAGCTTCTGGCGATTCCTTAGAAGTGCAAAACCTTGTTTGGATCATGTTTGGCAGAAATTCTCTGATATTACGGGGGGAAAAGATTCTCTTCTACCTCATGATAATAGGCCTAAAGGACATCGGAGTAATTATCGCTCCTTAAACTTCAGAGGAAAGCCTTTACCTCCTTCTTCCAAGCAGGAACAATCCAAGTCTTCTTGGAAACCCAATCAGTCTTTGAACAAGATGAAACGATCAAAGAGATCCCTGGACTGTGGACATAGTATCCCAGGGTTACAAATTGGAATTCAAGACTTTTCCTCCCAGAGGCAGATTCCATCTCCCGATTATCTGCAGACCAGATAAAGAGAGAGGAGTTCTTGAAATGTATACAACATCTTTCCTCCCTGGGAGTACTAGTTCCAGTGCAGGAACATGGTCTTGGGTTCTACCCCAACCTTTTTGTGTTTCCCAAAAAAGAGGGAACTTTTCGTCCCATTCTAGACCAGTGTCTAAACAGGTTTCTCAAAGTTCCATCCGTCAAGATGGACACTACGCTCCATTCTTCCTTTAGTACAAGAGGGTCAGTTCATGACAACCATAGACCTAAAGGATGCATATATTCATGTTCCTATTCACAGGGACCATCGCAGATTCCTGAGATTTGCCATTTCGTGGCCCATCCATTTGGTCTAGCCACGGCTCCCATATTTTTTTCAAAGGTTCTGGGGGCTCTTTTGGCTGTGATCCGTTCTCGTGGAATTGCTGTGGCACTCTACCTGGACGACATATTGGTTCAGGCGCCATATTTTCAACAAGCAAAATCTCAGAGATATTGTTGTCTTGTCTTCGTTCCCACGGATGGAATGTGAATCTGGGAAAGCTCCCTTTCCGCTGCTCAAGAGTAGTGTTCTTAGGGGCCATAATAGATTCTCTATTTCTGACAGAGGTCTGGAAAAACTAAATCATTTTCTCTTGCACCTCTCTTCAGACTACTGCTTATCCTTTAGTGGCTCAATGTATATAGGTAATCAGTCTGATGGTGGCTTCCATGGTCATCATTTCTTTTGCTCGATTCCATTTGAGAGCTCTCCAGTTGTGCATGCTCAGACAATGGAATAGCGACCATGCCGATCTATCTTAGAGAATAGTTAGATCAGTCGTCAAGGGACTCTCTCCCGTGGTGGATTTCTCAGGAACATCTATCTCAGAGCAGATGCTTTCGGAGACCTTTCTGGATGATTGTGGCCATGGACCCCAGCCTGCTGGGGAGTGGTCTGAAACTCGGGAGGAGTCTGCTCTTCCCATAAAACTCTTGGAGTTGAGGGCGAGTTACAATGGTCTATTGGCTTGGCCTCAGTTGTCCTAAGCCCAGTTTATCAGGTTCCAGTCAAACATCATAACCTCTGTGGCTTACATCAATCACCAGTGAGGAACTCAGAGTTCCTTAGCAATAAAGGTTCCTCGGATTCTTCAGTGGGCAGAGACCCACAATTGCTGTCTGCCATCCACATTCCAGGAGTAGACAACTTGGAAGCGGATTTTCTGAGCAGACCCTCTTCATCCCCGGGAGTGGGAACTCCATACGGAGGGGTTTTCCAGCTTTGTTCTCAAATGGGGGGATGCCAGAGTTAGATTGGATGGTGTCCCGTCAGAATGCCCAGCTTCCAATGTGCAGTTCAAGGTCAAGAAATCCGCAGGCCGTTCTGATAGATGCTCTGGTGGTTCCTTGGGTTTTCAGGTTCGCATACCAGTTTCCTCAGTTTTCTCTCCTTCCACGAGTCATTGGTCGTATCAAACAAGAGAGGGCATCATTTATTCTAATGGCCCCTGCGTGGCCTCGCAGGATCTGGTTTGCAGACCTAGTAGAAATGTCATCTCTCCCATCTTGGAGACTACCTCTGAGCAAGGACCTGATTCAGGGTTCCTTCCTTCATCCAAATCTTGTTTCTCTGAAGCTAACTGCTTGGAGATTGAACGCTTAATTCTGTCTAAGCATCGTTTTTCTGAGTCGGTCATTGAGACCATGATTTAGGATTGCAAGCCTGTTACTAGAAAGATTTACCATAAGATATGGCATAAATATCTTTATTGGTGTGAATCCAAGGCCTACTCTGGAGTAGAATTAGAATTCCTAGTATGTTATCTTTTTTCTTCAGGAAGGCCTGGAGAATGGATTGTCAGTCAGTACCCTGAAGGGTCAGATTTCTGCTTTATCAGTTTTACTACATAAACGTTTGGCGGATGTGCCAGAGGTGTAATCTTTTTGTCAGGCCTTGGTCAAAATCAGGCCTGTCTTTAAGTCTTGCTCCTCCTTGGAACCTTAACATTGTTCTTAAAGTTTTACAGCTGGCTCTGTTTGAGCCGTTGCATTCCATAGACATTAAGTTATCTTGGAAGGTTTTGTTTATCTCTTGCTCGAAGAGTCTCGGAACTCTTAGCTCTGCAGTGTGATTACCCTTATCTTATTTTTCATGCCGATAAGACGGTTCTTCGTACTAAGTTAGGTTTCCTTCCTAAGGTTGTTTCTAATAGAAATATCAATCAGGAAATTGTTGTTCCCGCTGTGTCCTAATCCTCCTCCTTCCAAAGAAAGTTTGTTACACAATTTGGATGTTGTACGTGCTCTTAAATTCTACTTACAGGTGGTGACTAAGGACTTTTGCCAGTCCTCTGCCCTCTGACTGTTTCTCTGGGAAATGTAAAGGTTAGAAAGCTACTACTACTTTCTTTTTGGTTACAAAGTATAATTCGTTTGGCTTATGAGACTGCTGGACAGCAGCCTCCTGAGAGAATTACGGCTCATTCCACAAGCTGTTTCTCTTATTGGGCTTTCAAAAATGAAGCTTTTGTGGAACAAATTTGCAAGGCTGCAACTTGGTCTTCTCTACATACTTTTTCCAAATTTTACAACTTTGATATTTTTGCCTTGGCTGAGGCTTCTTTTGGGCGAAAAGTTCTTCAAGCGGTGGTGCCTTCTGTTTAGGACTGCCTGTCTTGTCCCTCCCTATTTATTCGTGTCCTCTAGCTTGGGTATTGGTTCCCAACCATAATTACTCAGCTGTGGACTCACCATATCTTAGGAAAGAAAAACAAAATTGATGTTTACCTGATAAATTTATTTCCGGATATGGTGAGTCCATGGCCCCACCCTTTATTTTAAGACAGTTCTTTTGACTATAACCTCAGGCACCTCTACACCTTGTTTTACTCCTTTTTCTCCATTTCATCTTGGTCGAATGACTGGGGGTTGTCGGAAGGGATACTTAACAGCTGTGCTGTGGTGCTCTTTGCCTCCTCATGCTGGCCAGGAGTGATATTCCCAAAAGTAATTACTCAAGCCGTGCACTCACCATATCCGGAAATAAATTTATCAGTTAAGCATAATCTTTTGTTTTTTTCTACCGCAAGACAAGAAAAACAGTCAGAGGACTTCAAATAATTTTCGTTCCTTTCATAACTTCAAAAGTCTTACTCTTCCAAGCAGGAGCAGTCCAAGTCTTCTTGAAAACCCAATCAGTCTTAGACTCAGCTGAGGGTTTCTTTGATTGCTTCCCCTTATTCAAAGTCAGCATGAAGGGTCGACCCCTGGTCTGGGATCGGATCAAGTGGGGGCAGACTTTCCTTGTTTTGTCAAGTGTGGAGACGAGATGTCCCAGATCCTTGGGCTGTGGACATAGTATCTCAGGGTTACAAAATAGAATTCAAAACTTTCCCTCCCAGGGGCAGATTCCACCTCTCAAGATTATCTGCAGACCAGGTAAAAAGAGAGGCATTCTTGAACTGCGTTCAGGACCTTTCCTCCCTGGGAGTAATTGTTCCTGTTCCAGTAAGGGAACAGGGTCTAGGATTCTATTCAAATCTTTTTGTGGTGCCCAAAAAAGAGGGACATTTTTGACCCATTTTAGACCTAAAGTGCCTCAAGTTTCTCAGGGTGCCATTCTTCAAAATGGAAACCATTTGTTCCATTCTTCCTTTGGTCTAAGACGGTCAGTTCATGATGACTATAGACTTGAAGGATGCGTAACTTCATGTTCTTATCCACAGGAATCATCACAAATTCCTGAGATTCGCCTTTCTAGACACACTTTCAGTTTGTGACTCTTCCGTTTGGCCTTTCCACATATCCCAGAATTTTCTCAAAGGTTCTGGGGGCTCTCTTGGCAGTGATCAGGTCTCGGGGAATTGCAGTGGCGCACTACATGGACGGCATATTGGTTCAGGCGCTATCTTTTCAACAAGCAAACTCTCATACAGAGATCTTGTTGTCTTTACTACGTTCCCATGGTTGGAAAGTGAATCTGGAAAAAAGTCAGAAAATCCAGAATTCTGTCCTCTTGCCTCCCTACAGTCTACTGTTCGGCCATCAGTGGCTCAATGTATGGAGGTAATTGATCTGATGGTTGCTTCCATGTACATCATTCCCTTTACTCAATTCCATTTGAGAGCTCTGCAATTATGCATGCTCAGACAATGGACCAGAGATCATTCGGATCTGTCTCAGAGGATAGATCTAGACCAGTCGACAAGAGAATCTCTCTCCCATGGTGGCTTCCTCAGGACCATCAGTCTCAGAGCACATGCTTCTGGAGACCTTCCTGGGTGATTGTGACCATTGAGCAGTCTGGGACTTGTTAAATGCACATGCACATGGACTGTGGACTTAGGAAGAGTCTTCTCTCCTCATAAACATCTTGGAGTTGAGAGCGTTTTACAATGCTCTGATGGCTTGGCCTCAATTGTCCTTAGCCCGGTTTATCAGGTTTCAGTCGGACAACATCACCTCAGTGGCTTACATCAACCACCAGGGGGGAACTCTGAGTTCCTTAGCCATGAAGTAGGTGGCACGGATTATTCAGTGGGTGGAAGCTCACAATTGTTTATCTGCCATCCACATTCCTGGAGTGGACAACTAGGAAGTGGATTTCCTGAGCAGACAGATATTTCATCCCGGGGAGTAGCCTCTCCATCCGGAGGTGTTCTCCAGGTTAACCCTCAAATGGGGGTGTGCGGAGTTGGGTCTGATGGCATCTCGGTAGAACGCTAAGCTTCCAAGGTACGGTTCTAGGTCAAGAGATCCTCAGGCCACTCTGATGCTCTGGCAGTTCCTTGGGATTTCGATCTAGCATACCTGTTTCCTCAGTTTGTGCTTCTTCCTCGAGTTATTGCTCCTATCAAACAGGAGAGAGCTTAGGTAATTCGAATAGCTCCTGCATGGTCATCTTGTAATTTGGGGGCCAATCGGAGTCCAGTACAGTTGTGTATGCTCAGACCTTGAAATTGAGGTCATGCAGATCTGCTGCAGACCATCCTCCTGGAATGCCAGGTGAGAGGGCATCAATTAGTGGTAGTCTCCTGTTCCAGTTCTTCTAGGGAGGTTTTTCAGTCGCCCATTCTTGGTGATAATGACCACAGATGGGAGTCTGTTGGGCTGGGGTGCTGTAAGGGGTCCCCTGAGTGCCCAATGAACCTGGTGTCCGATCAACATCTGAGTCAAGAGCTATCTACAATGCGCTTCTAGCGTTGCCCCAGTTACATTCTGTCAGTTATATCTGCTTCCAATTGGACAACATCACGACCGCGGCCTTTATCAACCATCGGTGTGCAACACGGTGCTCTTAGGCGATGCAAGAGGTATGTCAAATATCGGCTATCCACGTCACAGGTGTGGAGAATGGGGAGGTGGACTTCCTGAGTAGGCAGACTTTCTGCTCAGGGGAATGGGCCTTAAGTTAGGAAGTGTTTCAGGAATCACCCTCAGGTGTTCCCAAGATAGTTCTGATGGCTTCCCTTTTCAACTCCAAGATCGGGATCCAGGGTTTCTCAGGCAGAGCTGGTGGATGCTTTAGATGTTCTGTGGAATTTCAATCTAGTGTACTTGTTCCCACAGTTATCCTCCCCCAAGAGGTTGCTCGGATCAAGCAGAAGTGAATTACAACTATTCAAATAGCCCATATGTGGCCACTTAGGACTTGGTATGCAGACCTAGTGACAGTTGTCTGCTCCTTGACGGTTGCCTCTGTCAGGACTCCACTGGTTTGAGCAGCATGGATTTTCTTGGCGTAGGGTGAAATCTCTGCGTATCCTACAGTTTCTCCAGGAAGGTCTGGAGAGGGGCATTTCAGCTAGTTCTCTTAAGGATCAGATTTCTGCCCTTTCAGTTCTGTTCCATAAGATCGTCTGCTCCTTGGCGGTTGCCTCTGTCAGGACTCCACTGGTTTGAGCAGCATGGATTTTCTTGGCGTAGGGTGAAATCTCTGCGTATCCTACAGTTTCTCCAGGAAGGTCTGGAGAGGGGCATTTCAGCTAGTTCTCTTAAGGATCAGATTTCTGCCCTTTCAGTTCTGTTCCGTAAGATGTTGGCTTGTTTGCCAGATGTTCCGGCATTTATTCAGGCTTTAGCCAGAATTAAATATTCAAAGCACAAGAAGTAAGATACCTTATAACAGCACTCTTAGTCATAAAACATTTTACTTTAATGATATAGTGCAATAAAACTATAGCATTCCTACTGTGCACAGTGTACATAAAGCTAATATACCAAATTCAAAAAGTAAGGTTATACAATTAACCTTATTTAGATGCACCATATATATATATATATATCAGAAGAGGAGAGTTAACACAATAATTTTACATATATCACATCAAGTATCGATAGCGGGTCTATACACAATTCATTCTCTAGGTATATAAATTCTTATCTTTCAGTGTCCGTGGTAGCGGAAACGAAAGGCCAAAGGACTGTATAATCCACAAGAGAAAAAAAGTCCCCTTTTTCAGTACGGTAACAGGTAATAATAGGCCTGTATTAGTAACCATCCGGGTCGCTATTATCTCTTTGTAATACAGTCACATCAGTCTCTTTGTAAAACAGTCACATCAGTTTCAAATCTGTTGCTCCCCCTTGGAGCCTCAATTTGATTCTTAAGTTCTTCAGAAGGCTCAATTTGAGCCTCTGCATGCTGTTGATCTTAAGTGACTCATTTGGAAAATGGTTTTCCTGGGGGTAATAACCTTTGCTTGTAGAGTTTCTGAGCTGTCTGCCTTAATGTGTATCCCCCGTATCTGGTTATCCATTAAGATTAGACTGTTTTTAGACTTAAACTAAGAGATTGAGAGTTTTGTTAGTCATCTTCCTTGTTAGTAACTGTAGAGGCTTTCTGCCCTTACAATTTATTTTTGGTTGCGAAGTCTAATTCACATTGCCTATAAGAAGGTGGGTCTAGAGCCTCCTTCCATTATTACAGCCCATTCCACTTGTGGTGTTTCTCAGTTGAGCATATTTGCAAGGCTACAACATGGTCTTTGTTGCACACTTTCAAGTTCTCCAGATTTGATGTGGTTGCCTTAGCAGAGGTTTCTCCAACATAGGTGTGTCCGGTCCACGGCGTCATCCTTACTTGTGGGATATTCTCTTCCCCAACAGGAAATGGCAAAGAGCCCAGCAAAGCTGGTCACATGATCCCTCCTAGGCTCCGCCTACCCCAGTCATTCTCTTTGCCGTTGTACAGGCAACATCTCCACGGAGATGGCTTAGAGTTTTTTAGTGTTTAACTGTAGTTTTTATTATTCAATCAAGAGTTTGTTATTTTGAAATAGTGCTGGTATGTACTATTTACTCAGAAACAGAAAAGAGATGAAGATTTCTGTTTGTATGAGGAAAATGATTTTAGCAACCGTAACTAAAATCCATGGCTGTTCCACACAGGACTGTTGAGAGCAATTAACTTCAGTTGGGGGAACAGTGTGCAGTCTCTTGCTGCTTGAGGTATGACACATTCTAACAAGACGATGTAATGCTGGAAGCTGTCATTTTTCCCTATGGGATCCGGTAAGCCATGTTTATTACGATGGTAAATAAGGGCTTCACAAGGGCTTATTAAGACTGTAGACTTTTCTGGGCTAAATCGATTCATTATTAACACATATTTAGCCTTGAGGAATCATTTTATCTGGGTATTTTGATATTATAATATCGGCAGGCACTGTTTTAGACACCTTATTCTTTAGGGGCTTTCCCAAAGCATAGGCAGAGCCTCATTTTCGCGCCGGTGTGGCGCACTTGTTTTTGAGAGGCATGGCATGCAGTCGCATGTGAGAGGAGCTCTGATACTTAGAAAAGACTTTCTGAAGGCGTCATTTGGTATCGTATTCCCCTTTGGGCTTGGTTGGGTCTCAGCAAAGCAGATACCAGGGACTGTAAAGGGGTTAAAGTTAAAAACGGCTCCGGTTCCGTTATTTTAAGGGTTAAAGCTTCCAAATTTGGTGTGCAATACTTTTAAGGCTTTAAGACACTGTGGTGAAAATTTGGTGAATTTTGAACAATTCCTTCATGTTTTTTCGCAATTGCAGTAATAAAGTGTGTTCAGTTTAAAATTTAAAGTGACAGTAACGGTTTTATTTTAAAACGTTTTTTGTACTTTGTTATCAAGTTTATGCCTGTTTAACCATGTCTGAACTACCAGATAGACTGTGTTCTGAATGTGGGGAAGCCAGAATTCCTATTCATTTAAATAAATGTGATTTATGTGACAATGACAATGATGCCCAAGATGATTCCTCAAGTGAGGGGAGTAAGCATGGTACTGCATCATTCCCTCCTTCGTCTACACGAGTCTGCCCACTCAGGAGGCCCCTAGTACATCTAGCGCGCCAATACTCCTTACTATGCAACAATTAACGGCTGTGAATGGACAATTCTGTCAAAAACATTTTAGACCAAATGAACACTTATCAGCGTAAGGCGCGACTGCTCTGTTTTAGATACTGAAGAGCATGACGACGCTAATAATAATGTTTCTGAAGGGCCCTAACCCAGTCTGATGGGGCCAGGGAGGTTTTGTCTGAGGGAGAAATTACTGATTCAGGGAACATTTCTCAACAAGCTGAACCTGATGTGATTACATTTAAATTTAAGTTGGAACATCTCCGCATTCTGCTTAAGGAGGTATTATCCACTCTGGATGATTGTGACAAGTTGGTCATCCCCAGAGAAACTATGTAAAATGGACAAGTTCCTAGAGGTGCCGGGGCTCCCAGAAGCTTTTCCTATACCCAAGCGGGTGGCGGACATTGTTAATAAAGAATGGGAAAGGCCCGGTATTCCTTTCGTCCCTCCCCCCATATTTTAAAAAATTGGTTTCCTATGGTCGACCCCAGAAAGGAACTTATGGCAGACAGTCCCCAAGGTCGAGGGAGCGGTTTCCACTTTAAACAAACGCACCACTATACCCATAGAGGATAGTTGTGCTTTCAAAGATCCTATGGATAAAAAATTAGAAGGTTTGCTTAAAAAGATGTTTGTTCAGCAGGGTTACCTTCTACAACCAATTTCATGCGTTGTCCCTGTCGCTACAGCCGCATGTTTCTGGTTCGATGAGCTGATAAAGGCGGTCGATAGTGATTCTCCTCCTTATGAGGAGATTATGGACAGAATCAATGCTCTCAAATTGGCTAATTCTTTTACCCTAGACGCTACTTTGCAATTGGCTAGATTAGCGGCTAAGAATTCTGGGTTTGCTATTGTGGCGCGCAGAGCGCTTTGGTTGAAATCTTGGTCGGACGGATGCGTCTTCCAAGAACAAGCTACTTAACATTCCTTTCAAGGGGAAAACGCTGTTTGGCCCTGACTTGAAAGAGATTATCTCTGATATCACTGGGGGTAAGGGCCACGCCCTTCCTCAGGATCGGCCTTTCAAGACATAAAATAAACCTAATTTTCGTCCCCTTTCGTAGAAAACGGACCAGCCCAAAGTGCTACGTCCTCTAAGCAAGAGGGTAATACTTCTCAAGCCAAGCCAGCTTGGAGACCAATGCAAGGCTGGAACAAGGGAAAACAGGCCAAGAAACCTGCCACTGCTACCAAGACAGCATGAAATGTTGGCCCCCGATCCGGGACCGGATCTGGTGGGGGGCAGACTCTCTCTCTTCGCTCAGGCTTGGGCAAGAGATGTTCTGGATCCTTGGGCACTAGAAATAGTCTCCCAAGGTTTATCTTCTGGAATTCAAGGGGCTTCCCCCAAGGGGGAGGTTCCACAGGTCTCAGTTGTCTTCAGACCACATAAAAAGACAGGCATTCTTACATTGTGTAGAAGACCTGTTAAAAATGGGGAGTGATTCATCCTGTTCCATTAAGAGAACAAGGGATGGGGTTCTACTCCAATCTGTTCATAGTTCCCAAAAAAGAGGGGAACGTTCAGACCAATCTTAGATCTCAAGATCTTAAACAAGTTTCTCAAGGTTCCATCGTTCAAGATGGAAACCATTCGAACTATTCTTCCTTCCATCCAGGAAGGTCAATTCATGACCACGGTGGACTTTAAAGGATGCGTATCTACATATTCCTATCCACAAGGAACATCATCGGTTCCTAAGGTTCGCATTCCTGGACAAGCATTACCAGTTCGTGGCGCTTCCTTTCGGATTAGCCACTGCTCCAAGGATTTTCACAAAGGTACTAGGGTCCCTTCTAGCTGTGCTAAGACCAAGGGGCATTGCTGTAGTACCTTACTTGGACGACATTCTAATTCAAGCGTCGTCCCTTACTCAAGCAAAGGCTCACACGGACATAGTCCTGGCCTTTCTCAGATCTCACGGATGGAAAGTGAACGTGGAAAAGAGTTCTCTATCTCCGTCAACAAGGGTTCCCTTCTTGGGAACAATAATAGACTCCTTAGAAATGAGGATATTTCTGACAGAGGCCAGAAAAACAAAACTTCTAGACTCTTGTCGGATACTTCATTCCGTTCCTCTTCCTTCCATAGCTCAGTGCATGGAAGTGATCGGGGTTGATGGTAGCGGCAATGGACATAGTTCCTTTTGCACGCATTCATCTAAGACCATTACAACTGTGCATGCTCAGTCAGTGGAATGGGGACTATACAGACTTGTCTCCGAAGATACAAGTAAATCAGAAGACCAGAGACTCACTCCGTTGGTGGCTGTCCCTGGACAACCTGTCACGAGGGATGACATTCCGCAGACCAGAGTGGGTCATTGTCACGACCGACGCCAGTCTGATGGGCTGGGGCGCGGTCTGGGGATCCCTGAAAGCTCAGGGTCTTTGGTCTCGGGAAGAATCTCTTCTACCGATAAATATTCTGGAACTGAGAGCGATATTCAATGCTCTCAAGGCTTGGCCTCAGCTAGCGAGGGCCAAGTTCATACGGTTTCAATCAGACAACATGACAACTGTTGCGTACATCAACCATCAGGGGGGAACAAGGAGTTCCCTGGCGATGGAAGAAGTGACCAAAATCATTCTATGGGCGGAGTCTCACTCCTGCCACCTGTCTGCTATCCACATCCCAGGAGTGGAAAATTGGGAAGCGGATTTTCTGAGTCGTCAGACATTGCATCCGGGGGAGTGGGAACTCCATCCGGAAATCTTTGCCCAAGTCACTCAGCTGTGGGGCATTCCAGACATGGATCTGATGGCCTCTCGTCAGAACTTCAAAGTTCCTTGCTACGGGTCCAGATCCAGGGATCCCAAGGCGGCTCTAGTGGATGCACTAGTAGCACCTTGGACCTTCAAACTAGCTTATGTGTTCCCGCCGTTTCCTCTCATCCCCAGGCTGGTAGCCAGGATCAATCAGGAGAGGGCGTCGGTGATCTTGATAGCTCCTGCGTGGCCACGCAGGACTTGGTATGCAGATCTGGTGAATATGTCATCGGCTCCACCTTGGAAGCTACCTTTGAGACGAGACCTTCTTGTTCAGGGTCCGTTCGAACATCCGAACCTGGTTTCACTCCAGCTGACTGCTTGGAGATTGAACGCTTGATCCTATCGAAGCGAGGGTTCTCAGATTCTGTTATCGATACTCTGGTTCAGGCCAGAAAGCCTGTAACTAGAAAGATTTACCACAAAATTTGGAAAAAATATATCTGTTGGTGTGAATCTAAAGGATTCCCTTGGGATAAGGTTAAGATTCCTAAGATTCTATCCTTCCTTCAAGAAGGATTGGAAAAAGGATTGTCTGCAAGTTCCCTGAAGGGACAGATTTCTGCCTTGTCTGTGTTACTTCACAAAAAGCTGGCAGCTGTGCCAGATGTTCAAGCCTTTGTTCAGGCTCTGGTTAGAATTAAGCCTGTTTACAAACCTTTGACTCCTCCTTGGAGTCTCAATTTAGTTCTTTCAGTTCTTCAGGGGGTTCCGTTTGAACCCTTACATTCCGTTGATATTAAGTTATTATCTTGGAAAGTTTTGTTTTTAGTTGCAATTTCTTCTGCTAGAAGAGTTTCAGAATTATCTGCTCTGCAGTGTTCTCCTCCTTATCTGGTGTTCCATGCAGATAAGGTGGTTTTTACGTACTAAACCTGGTTTTCTTCCAAAAGTTGTTTCTAACAAAAACATTAACCAGGAGATTATCGTACCTTCTCTGTGTCCGAAACCAGTTTCAAAGAAGGAACGTTTGTTGCACAATTTGGATGTTGTTCGCGCTCTAAAATTCTATTTAGATGCTACAAAGGATTTTAGACAAACATCTTCCTTGTTTGTTGTTTATTCCGGTAAAAGGAGAGGTCAAAAAGCAACTTCTACCTCTCTCTCTTTTTGGATTAAAAGCATCATCAGATTGGCTTACGAGACTGCCGGACGGCAGCCTCCCGAAAGAATCACAGCTCATTCCACTAGGGCTGTGGCTTCCACATGGGCCTTCAAGAACGAGGCTTCTGTTGATCAGATATGTAGGGCAGCGACTTGGTCTTCACTGCACACTTTTACCAAATTTTACAAGTTTGATACTTTTGCTTCTTCTGAGGCTATTTTTGGGAGAAAGGTTTTGCAAGCCGTGGTGCCTTCCATTTAGGTGACCTGATTTGCTCCCTCCCTTCATCCGTGTCCTAAAGCTTTGGTATTGGTTCCCACAAGTAAGGATGACGCCGTGGCCTGGACACACCTATGTTGGAGAAAACAGAATTTATGTTTACCTGATAAATTACTTTCTCCAACGGTGTGTCCGGTCCACGGCCCCGCCCTGGTTTTTTTAATCAGGTCTGATAATTTATTTTCTTTAACTACAGTCACCACGGTACCATATGGTTTCTCCTATGCAAATATTCCTCCTTAACGTCGGTCGAATGACTGGGGTAGGCGGAGCCTAGGAGGGATCATGTGACCAGCTTTGCTGGGCTCTTTGCCATTTCCTGTTGGGGAAGAGAATATCCCACAAGTAAGGATGACGCCGTGGACCGGACACACCGTTGGAGAAAGTAATTTATCAGGTAAACATAAATTCTGTTTTCTGTTGGGAAAAGGGTTCTCCAAGTGGTGGTGCCTAGTGCTTAGGACTGCCTTCCCTTCCGAACATTTGTGTACTTCTCAGCTAGGGTATTGGTTTCTATAGGCTATGACTGTTTCTCGTGAAATCACTGCCATTAGAAGGAAAATAAAATTTTATTCTTAACTGATATTTTCTTTCTTTCTCTGCAATTAATCTACGACCCCGCCCCAAGGCATTTGACTGCAGTCATTTGCACCTCTGTACCCCTTTTATCTCTCCACTTTTTCTTATCCTCAGCTTGAACTACTGAGAAGGTAGGGGACGTGGGAGGGATTTTAAAGCTTTGTTGGTATGTCTGCCTCCTCTTGGTGGCCAGAAAAGGTCATTCCCATAGGTTATGAATGTTTCTTGTAAAATCTCACTGTCAAGAATGAAATTAAATTATCAGGTAAGAATAATTATTATTTTTAGAGATTGATCAGTGTGGGAGAGCCTTTAGGGTAATAACCAAGCATAGCATTGTGGGTGATTGAAAATTATTGATGGAGACTAAAGCAAAACATTAACATTGTGACTTAATGACAATGAAAGTCTTTAGCCCTAGATTTTGAGTGTAAACTGCATGGATTAAAGAAACATTTTTTGATTGTTTTATATTACCATCTCAAAGTGTTTAATGTCCCTTTTAAGTATAGACTAATATGGATAGGGGTGACAGCAATATAGAACACTGGTGACTGGTTACTTAGGAAGATATTATGGTGATTTGACTTCATGTTCCGATATCTGCTTACCAGATACTTCCATCGCTCCTATGAGAACTCGGGTGTTATCAGGAAGTCAAGCTGACAAGAGCATCTCAAAACCTCCTATTACACGTAAGTAACCAGACATTTTAACTGCGTTTTTTAAAATTTACTTGCAATAGTCTGAGTCTGTAGTAGTAGTGGTGCTGAAGCCCTACTTCCACTGATACTGCAACACACAATACACTTCTGCTATCAGGGTGGTTTGATTTAGATCAAATTGTTTTATATCACTAGTCTGACTCTATTTAAATGATGGTTCTTTATATAAAGGTTAGCTTTTTAGAAAAATAACTTGTCAGTTTGGTTGGTCCAGTTGTATCAGAAAATTACTGATTTCCTTATATACCATTAGAATGAAATATATAGTTCACCTCCCAATTTCATAATTATCTCCAGTTTTAGGTTGATCATTAATGTTTGATCATCTTTTCAACTGTACTTTAATGGAAGGAGAAAAATCATTATCTTAATAATTAGTCTTATTTAACTATAAAACAAATAACATTATAGGTTTTGCTTTCTTTTTTACTGCTTGCCCCTCCCTCCTTACATGTATGTCCTTGTGCAGATCTATTCTACTCCAATTTTCTATTTGTTGAGCTTCTAGAAACCTAGTAAAAGGTTGAGTCTGTAGAATTGCATGTGTACAATGGGATTAAGGTTGTTTAAAATTATATTCTCCTATCTGAATAATATACACATTTTGGGGGTTATGTCCCTTTTAAAATCTTTCTTAACTTTATATGTTTATTTTATAACATTAATTTTTCTGTGAAGAAAAGGCATGCTGTTTCTGCTGGAACAGATTCAGTTTTGAGAAATACAAAACAAAGGATATGAAAAAGGTGCTTTTATGTTATTAATAGTCTGCTTTATAAGCATAAGCTATGGAGGATTCTGACACGTTAGAGGGTGCTCCCTCTTTACCCAAGTCTGATACCGGTCTATATTGTGATGCAGCCACGGTATACCCACCTGCTCAATTATGTTCCACATGCCTTTATAATGTAAATATATCAAAAAAGGTTAATATGTTTAGTACCACTGAGCCGTCTACCTCTGAGGAGTCTCCGTCCCGTGAGGTGCGCACCCTACAGTCATCTCCCAATGCACATGCAGCTTCCTGTAGCCCTCCTAATCCTCCATCTGAATGGGGCCTTTTTGCCGCCAGATTTTGCAGGGCAGTTGCAAACGGCAGTGTCTGCCGCCTTTAGTGCTTTACCCTCGTCTTAAGCGCAAGAAAAAGGTTAAATATTGCTATCCTTCCCAGGGGTCATCTCCTAGCTTGTTGAATTTATCTGATACTAGATTATCCGCTGATGAAGACGCCTCTGATACTTCAGAGGATGCTCTTTCTGGGTCGGAATCTGCTGCCTCCAGCTGCGGAGGAACCAGATTTTAAATTTAGGATTGAACATTTACGCTTTCTGCTAAAGGAAGTTTTGGCTACTTTAGAAGTCCCTGAGCCTAAATTGCCTGAGGAACCTTTAATTTCTAAATTAGATAAGGTCTAAGAGGACAGGGTTGTACCACAGACTTTCCGGTTCCTGTAAAGATTGGCGAACATTATTAAGAATGAATGGGAAAGACTTGGTTCTTCTTTTTCCCCTTCTTCCTTTAAGAAGTTATTCATGGTTCCGTACTCTCAATTGGAGTTGTGGGGTTCCATTCCAAAGGTGTATGGCGCTATCTCCACGCATGCTAAGCACACTACCATACCGCTTGAGAATAGTTTTTCGTTTAAAGAGCCCATGGATAAGAAGATGGAAAGAACATGTATATAGGTCAAGCTCCAAGGTGTAACCTCAAGCTTGTAAAAAAAGACCTCCTAGCTGGGCTGGAAGAAGATAGATAAAGGTGGGGTTGTATACAACGCCTGATTAGGCAAGAGGCTTTTAAATCAGTGGAGATCCGGGTATAAGTATAAATATATAAATATAGATATAAATGTAATGGAACAATTTATTTACAAAAGTTTATGGTAGATGAAATACGGGTGTTACACCTATATCCTAAACAAATAACTGAGTTAAAAGTATCACTTATAAATTGATTGATCAATCAAAATTTCTAGGTTAAAAGCATCAACAATACATTATATAATACATAATACATCGATAAAACAAAGAGAGAGAAGAGGATCAATTAGGATCCATATTGGGGAGTTAATCCAAATAAGTGTGTGTGAAATACAACTAAGTGAAAGAAAGTCAAAGTCTTAAAGTCAATAAAGTGACAATAATATTCCAAAAAGTCAGAAAAGCAACGTGAAAAAATGGTGTACCATGATCCAGATGAAATAGTGAAACAATATCTGTATATTGACCTGCTGTGCACAATAAGAAAAAAGTGTGTAAAAAATATATAAAAATATTAAAACTGGTCTGAAAAAATGGTGGAAACAATGGTGGGAAAAAGTGGTGAACAAATGTGAAAAAAGGTCCTCCAGTGTGGTCCTATGCTGATCCGTCTCTTTAGTAGAATAGAAAGAGTCCAAATTATCCAAAATAAAATTAAAAAATCCAACTGGTAAAAATTCTAGAAAAAAATAAAACATAGTGTAGATGTACAGAAAAGGTCTATCCCTATTAAAAATATGCTTGTCAATGTCGACGCGTTTTCGGCCTATACAAAGGCATTTTTCAAGACAATAAAGGTGGTAGCAGCAAGTGGCCTTATATAGGGTAGGCTCTAATGTGTTTGGGCGCCAAAAAAGCTCTTTGGGCCACCCACTCCCTGTTTCTGATGCATCATGGGTACAGTTTTACATAAAGACATTTCTTTCATGTAATTAGCAAGAGTCCATGAGCTAGTGACGTATGGGATATACATTCCTACCAGGAGGGGCAAAGTTTCCCAAACCTCAAAATGCCCATAAATACACCCCTCACCACACCCACAAATCAGTTTTACAAACTTTGCCTCCTGTGGAGGTGGTGAAGTAAGTTTGTGCTAGATTCTACGTTGATATGCGCTCCGCAGCAGGTTGGAGCCCGGTTTTCCTCTCAGCGTGCAGTGAATGTCAGAGGGATGTGAAGAGAGTATTGCCTATTTGAATTCAATGATCTCCTTCTACGGGGTCTATTTCATAGGTTCTCTGTTATCGGTCGTAGAGATTCATCTCTTACCTCCCTTTTCAGATCGACGATATACTCTTATATATACCATTACCTCTACTGATTCTCGTTTCAGTACTGGTTTGGCTTTCTACTACATGTAGATGAGTGTCCTGGGGTAAGTAAGTCTTATTTCTTCTGTTATGTGTGATCAGTCCACGGGTCATCATTACTTCTGGGATATAACTCCTCCCCAACAGGAAATGCAAGAGGATTCACCCAGCAGAGCTGCATATAGCTCCTCCCCTCTACGTCAGTCCCAGTCATTCTCTTGCACCCAACGACTAGATAGGATGTGTGAGAGGACTATGGTGATTATACTTAGTTTTTTATGACTTCAATCAAAAGTTTGTTATTTTAAAATAGCACCGGAGCGTGTTATTACTTCTCTGGCAGAGTTTGAGGAAGAATCTGTCAGAGTTTTTTACTATGATTTTAACCGGAGTAGTTAAGATCATATTGCTGTTCTCGGCCATCTGAGGGAGGTAAAGGCTTCAGATCAGGGGACAGCGGGCAGAGGAATCTGCATTGAGGTATGTAGCAGTTTTTATTTTCTGAATGGAATTGATGAGAAAATCCTGCCATACCGTTAAAATGACATGTATGTATACACTTCAGTATTCTGGGGATGGTATTTCACCGGAACTACTCTGTTAAAGGTCACTAATCCTTTTTAATAACTATTTATCATGTTAAACGTTTTTGCTGGAATGTAGAATCGTTTACATTGCTGAGGTACTGTGTGAATAAATATTTGGGCATTATTTTCCACTTGGCAGTTTTTTTGCTTTATTTGTGACAGTTTCGTTTCTCTTCACTGCTGTGTGGGAGAGGGAGGGGCCGTTTTGGCGCTCTTTGCTACGCATCAAAAAATACCAGTCAGTTACTTTATTTTTCCTGCATGATCCGGTTCATCTCTGATAGATCTCAGGGGTCTTCAAACTTCTTTGAAGGGAGGTAAATTCTCTCAGCAGAGCTGTGAGAATTCTTATAGTGACTGTGAATAAAAACGTTGCTTTGTATTTTTTATGTCAAATTTAATTATTGTTATTTTACTAATGGGAACAAACCTTTGCTAAAAGTTTTGTTGTTTTAAAGTTTGATGCTATAACTGTTTTTCAGTTCACTATTTCAACTGTCATTTAATCGTTAGTACCTCTTTGAGGCACAGTACGTTTTTTGCTAAAAAAGATTATAACCAAGTTGTAAGTTTTTTGCTAGTGTGTTAAACATGTCTGACTCAGAGGAAGATATCTGTGTCATTTGTTCCAATGCCAAGGTGGAGCCCAATAGAAATTTATGTACTAACTGTATTGATGCTACTTTAAATAAAAGTCAATCTGTACAATGTGAACAAATTTCACCAAACAGCGAGGGGAGAGTTATGCCGACTAACTCGCCTCACGCGGCAGTACCTGCATCTCCCGCCCGGGAGGTGCGTGATATTTTGGCGCCTAGTACATCTGGGCGGCCATTACAGATAACATTACAAGATATGGCTACTGTTATGACTGAAGTTTTGTCTAAATTACCAGAACTAAGAGGCAAGCGTGATCACTCTGGGGTGAGAACAGAGTGCGCTGACAATGCTAGGGCCATGTCTGATACTGCGTCACAGCTCGCAGAGCATGAGGACGGAGAGCTTCATTCTGTGGGTGACGGTTCTGATCCAAACAGATTGGACTCAGATATTTCAAATTTTAAATTTAAATTGGAGAACCTCCGTGTATTACTAGGGGAGGTCTTAGCAGCTCTCAACGATTGTAACACCGTTGCAATACCAGAGAAACTGTGTAGGTTGGATAAATACTTTGCGGTACCGGCGAGTACTGACGTTTTTCCTATACCTAAGAGACTAACTGAAATTGTTACTAAGGAGTGGGATAGACCCGGTGTGCCGTTCTCACCCCCTCCAATATTTAGAAAGATGTTTCCAATAGACGCCACCACTCGGGACTTATGGCAAACGGTCCCCAAGGTGGAGGGAGCAGTTTCTACTTTAGCTAAGCGTACCACTATCCCGGTGGAGGATAGCTGTGCTTTCTCAGATCCAATGGATAAAAAATTAGAGGGTTACCTTAAGAAAATGTTTGTTCAACAAGGTTTTATATTACAACCCCTTGCATGTATCGCGCCGATTACGGCTGCGGCAGCATTTTGGATTGAGTCGCTTGAAGAGAACCTTAGTTCATCTACGCTAGACGACATTACGGACAGGCTTAGAGTCCTTAAACTAGCTAATTCCTTCATTTCGGAGGCCGTAGTACATTTAACCAAACTTACGGCTAAGAACTCAGGATTCGCCATACAGGCACGTAGGGCGCTGTGGCTAAAATCCTGGTCAGCTGATGTTACTTCTAAGTCCAAATTACTTAATATACCTTTCAAGGGGCAGTCTTTATTTGGGCCCGGTTTGAAAGAGATTATCGCTGACATTACAGGAGGTAAGGGCCACGCCCTACCTCAAGACAAAGCCAAAGCTAAGGCTAGACAGTCTAATTTTCGTCCCTTTCGGAACTTTAAAACAGGAGCAGCATCAACCTCCACTGCACCAAAACAGGAAGGAGCTGTTGCTCGTTACAGGCAAGGCTGGAAGCCTAACCAGTCCTGGAACAAGAGCAAGCAGGCCAGGAAACCTGCTGCTGCCCCAAAGACAGCATGAACCGAGAGCCCCCGATCCGGGACCGGATCTAGTGGGGGGCAGACTCTCTCTCTTCGCCCAGGCCTGGGCAAGAGATGTTCAGGATCCCTGGGCTCTAGAGATCATATCGCAGGGATACCTTCTAGACTTCAAATTATCTCCCCCAAGAGGGAGATTTCATCTGTCAAGGTTGTCAACAAACCAGATAAAGAAAGAAGCGTTTCTACGCTGCGTACAAGATCTGTTATTAATGGGAGTGATCCATCCGGTTCCGCGGTCGGAACAAGGACAAGGGTTCTACTCAAACCTGTTTGTGGTTCCCAAAAAAGAGGGAACTTTCAGGCCAATCTTAGATTTAAAGACTCTAAACAAATTCCTAAGAGTTCCATCGTTCAAAATGGAAACTATTCGGACAATCTTACCCATGATCCAAGAGGGTCAGTACATGACCACAGTGGATTTAAAGGATGCTTACCTTCACATACCGATCCACAAAGATCATCACCGGTATCTAAGGTTTGCCTTCTTAGACAGGCACTACCAGTTTGTAGCTCTTCCATTCGGATTGGCTACGGCTCCAAGAATCTTCACAAAGGTTCTGGGTGCCCTTCTAGCGGTACTAAGACCGCGAGGGATTTCGGTAGCTCCGTACCTAGACGACATTCTAATTCAAGCTTCAAGCTTTCAAACTGCCAAGTCTCATACAGAGTTAGTTCTGGCATTTCTAAGGTCGCATGGATGGAAAGTGAACGAAAAAAAGAGTTCTCTCTTTCCTCTCACAAGAGTTCCATTCTTGGGGACTCTTATAGATTCTGTAGAAATGAAGATTTACCTGACAGAAGACAGGTTAACAAAGCTTCAAAATGCATGCCGCGTCCTTCATTCCATTCAACACCCGTCAGTAGCTCAATGCATGGAGGTGATCGGCTTAATGGTAGCGGCAATGGACATAGTACCTTTTGCACGCCTACACCTCAGACCGCTGCAATTATGCATGCTAAGTCAGTGGAATGGGGATTACTCAGATTTGTCCCCTACTCTGAATCTGAATCAAGAGACCAGAAATTCTCTTCTATGGTGGCTTTATCGGCCACACCTGTCCAGGGGGATGCCATTCAGCAGGCCAGACTGGACAATTGTAACAACAGACGCCAGCCTACTAGGTTGGGGCGCTGTCTGGAATTCTCTGAAGGCTCAGGGACTATGGAATCAGGAGGAGAGTCTCCTTCCAATAAACATTCTGGAATTGAGAGCAGTTCTCAATGCCCTTCTGGCTTGGCCCCAGTTAACAACTCGGGGGTTCATCAGGTTTCAGTCGGACAACATCACGACTGTAGCTTACATCAACCATCAGGGAGGGACAAGAAGCTCCCTAGCAATGATGGAAGTATCAAAGATAATTCGCTGGGCAGAGTCTCACTCTTGCCACCTGTCAGCAATCCACATCCCGGGAGTGGAGAACTGGGAGGCGGATTTCTTGAGCCGCCAGACTTTTCATCCGGGGGAGTGGGAACTTCATCCGGAGGTCTTTGCCCAAATACTTCGACGTTGGGGCAAACCAGAGATAGATCTCATGGCGTCTCGCCAGAACGCCAAACTTCCTCGCTACGGGTCCAGATCCAGGGATCCGGGAGCAGTTCTGATAGATGCTTTGACAGCACCTTGGAACTTCAGGATGGCTTATGTGTTTCCACCCTTCCCGCTGCTTCCTCGATTGATTGCCAAAATCAAACAGGAGAGAGCATCAGTAATTCTAATAGCACCTGCATGGCCACGCAGGACTTGGTATGCAGATCTAGTGGACATGTCATCCTGTCCGCCTTGGTCTCTACCTCTAAGACAGGACCTTCTGATACAGGGTCCATTCAAACATCAAAATCTAACTTCTCTGAAGCTGACTGCTTGGAAATTGAACGCTTGATTTTATCAAAACGTGGTTTTTCTGAGTCGGTTATTGATACCCTAATTCAGGCTAGGAAGCCTGTTACCAGAAGGATTTACCATAAAATATGGCGGAAATACCTATACTGGTGCGAATCCAAAGGTTACTCCTGGAGTAAGGTTAGGATCGCTAGGATACTGTCTTTTCTACAAGAAGGTTTAGAAAAGGGTTTATCAGCTAGTTCATTAAAGGGACAGATTTCAGCTCTGTCCATCTTGTTACACAGACGTCTGTCAGAAAATCCAGACGTCCAGTCCTTTTGTCAGGCTTTAGCTAGGATCAAGCCTGTGTTTAAAGCTGTTGCTCCACCATGGAGTTTAAACTTAGTTCTTAACGTTTTACAGGGTGTTCCGTTTGAACCCCTTCATTCCATTGATATAAAAATGTTATCTTGGAAAGTTCTGTTTTTAATGGCTATTTCCTCGGCTCGAAGAGTCTCTGAGTTATCAGCCTTACATTGTGATTCCCCTTATCTGATTTTTCACTCAGACAAGGTAGTTCTGCGTACTAAACCTGGGTTCTTACCTAAGGTAGTTACTAACAGGAACATCAATCAAGAGATTGTTGTCCCATCCTTGTGTCCAAATCCTTCTTCAAAGAAGGAACGTCTTTTACACAATCTGGATGTAGTTCGTGCCCTCAAGTTCTACTTGCAGGCAACTAAAGATTTTCGCCAAACTTCTTCCTTGTTTGTCGTTTACTCTGGACAGAGGAGAGGTCAAAAAAGCTTCTGCTACCTCTCTCTCTTTTTGGCTTCGTAGCATAATACGTTTAGCCTATGAGACTGCTGGACAGCAGCCTCCTGAAAGAATTACAGCTCACTCCACTAGAGCTGTGGCTTCCACTTGGGCCTTTAAGAATGAGGCCTCTGTTGAACAGATTTGCAAGGCTGCAACTTGGTCTTCACTTCATACTTTTTCCAAATTTTACAAATTTGACACTTTTGCTTCTTCGGAGGCTATTTTTGGGAGAAAGGTTCTTCAGGCAGTGGTTCCTTCTGTATAATGAGCCTGCCTTTCCCTCCCGTCATCCGTGTACTTTTGCTTTGGTATTGGTATCCCAGAAGTAATGATGACCCGTGGACTGATCACACATAACAGAAGAAAACATAATTTATGCTTACCTGATAAATTCCTTTCTTCTGTTGTGTGATCAGTCCACGGCCCGCCCTGTTTTTAAGGCAGGTAAATATCTTTTAAATTATACTCCAGTCACCACTTCACCCTTGGTTACTCCTTTCTCGTTGATTCTTGGTCGAATGACTGGGACTGACGTAGAGGGGAGGAGCTATATGCAGCTCTGCTGGGTGAATCCTCTTGCATTTCCTGTTGGGGAGGAGTTATATCCCAGAAGTAATGATGACCCGTGGACTGATCACACAACAGAAGAAAGGAATTTATCAGGTAAGCATAAATTATGTTTTTTCTGTTGTGTGATCAGTCCACGGGTCATCATTACTTCTGGGATATAACTCCTCCCCAACAGGAAATGCAAGAGGATTCACCCAGCAGAGCTGCATATAGCTCCTCCCCTCTACGTCAGTCCCAGTCATTCTCTTGCACCCAACGACTAGATAGGATGTGTGAGAGGACTATGGTGATTATACTTAGTTTTTATGACTTCAATCAAAAGTTTGTTATTTTAAAATAGCACCGGAGCGTGTTATTACTTCTCTGGCAGAGTTTGAGGAAGAATCTGTCAGAGTTTTTTACTATGATTTTAACCGGAGTAGTTAAGATCATATTGCTGTTCTCGGCCATCTGAGGGAGGTAAAGGCTTCAGATCAGGGGACAGCGGGCAGAGGAATCTGCATTGAGGTATGTAGCAGTTTTTATTTTCTGAATGGAATTGATGAGAAAATCCTGCCATACCGTTAAAATGACATGTATGTATACACTTCAGTATTCTGGGGATGGTATTTCACCGGAACTACTCTGTTAAAGGTCACTAATCCTTTTTAATAACTATTTATCATGTTAAACGTTTTTGCTGGAATGTAGAATCGTTTACATTGCTGAGGTACTGTGTGAATAAATATTTGGGCATTATTTTCCACTTGGCAGTTTTTTTGCTTTATTTGTGACAGTTTCGTTTCTCTTCACTGCTGTGTGGGAGAGGGAGGGGCCGTTTTGGCGCTCTTTGCTACGCATCAAAAAATACCAGTCAGTTACTTTATTTTTCCTGCATGATCCGGTTCATCTCTGATAGATCTCAGGGGTCTTCAAACTTCTTTGAAGGGAGGTAAATTCTCTCAGCAGAGCTGTGAGAATTCTTATAGTGACTGTGAATAAAAACGTTGCTTTGTATTTTTTATGTCAAATTTAATTATTGTTATTTTACTAATGGGAACAAACCTTTGCTAAAAGTTTTGTTGTTTTAAAGTTTGATGCTATAACTGTTTTTCAGTTCACTATTTCAACTGTCATTTAATCGTTAGTACCTCTTTGAGGCACAGTACGTTTTTTTGCTAAAAAAGATTATAACCAAGTTGTAAGTTTTTTGCTAGTGTGTTAAACATGTCTGACTCAGAGGAAGATATCTGTGTCATTTGTTCCAATGCCAAGGTGGAGCCCAATAGAAATTTATGTACTAACTGTATTGATGCTACTTTAAATAAAAGTCAATCTGTACAATGTGAACAAATTTCACCAAACAGCGAGGGGAGAGTTATGCCGACTAACTCGCCTCACGCGGCAGTACCTGCATCTCCCGCCCGGGAGGTGCGTGATATTTTGGCGCCTAGTACATCTGGGCGGCCATTACAGATAACATTACAAGATATGGCTACTGTTATGACTGAAGTTTTGTCTAAATTACCAGAACTAAGAGGCAAGCGTGATCACTCTGGGGTGAGAACAGAGTGCGCTGACAATGCTAGGGCCATGTCTGATACTGCGTCACAGCTCGCAGAGCATGAGGACGGAGAGCTTCATTCTGTGGGTGACGGTTCTGATCCAAACAGATTGGACTCAGATATTTCAAATTTTAAATTTAAATTGGAGAACCTCCGTGTATTACTAGGGGAGGTCTTAGCAGCTCTCAACGATTGTAACACCGTTGCAATACCAGAGAAACTGTGTAGGTTGGATAAATACTTTGCGGTACCGGCGAGTACTGACGTTTTTCCTATACCTAAGAGACTAACTGAAATTGTTACTAAGGAGTGGGATAGACCCGGTGTGCCGTTCTCACCCCCTCCAATATTTAGAAAGATGTTTCCAATAGACGCCACCACTCGGGACTTATGGCAAACGGTCCCCAAGGTGGAGGGAGCAGTTTCTACTTTAGCTAAGCGTACCACTATCCCGGTGGAGGATAGCTGTGCTTTCTCAGATCCAATGGATAAAAAATTAGAGGGTTACCTTAAGAAAATGTTTGTTCAACAAGGTTTTATATTACAACCCCTTGCATGTATCGCGCCGATTACGGCTGCGGCAGCATTTTGGATTGAGTCGCTTGAAGAGAACCTTAGTTCATCTACGCTAGACGACATTACGGACAGGCTTAGAGTCCTTAAACTAGCTAATTCCTTCATTTCGGAGGCCGTAGTACATTTAACCAAACTTACGGCTAAGAACTCAGGATTCGCCATACAGGCACGTAGGGCGCTGTGGCTAAAATCCTGGTCAGCTGATGTTACTTCTAAGTCCAAATTACTTAATATACCTTTCAAGGGGCAGTCTTTATTTGGGCCCGGTTTGAAAGAGATTATCGCTGACATTACAGGAGGTAAGGGCCACGCCCTACCTCAAGACAAAGCCAAAGCTAAGGCTAGACAGTCTAATTTTCGTCCCTTTCGGAACTTTAAAACAGGAGCAGCATCAACCTCCACTGCACCAAAACAGGAAGGAGCTGTTGCTCGTTACAGGCAAGGCTGGAAGCCTAACCAGTCCTGGAACAAGAGCAAGCAGGCCAGGAAACCTGCTGCTGCCCCAAAGACAGCATGAACCGAGAGCCCCCGATCCGGGACCGGATCTAGTGGGGGGCAGACTCTCTCTCTTCGCCCAGGCCTGGGCAAGAGATGTTCAGGATCCCTGGGCTCTAGAGATCATATCGCAGGGATACCTTCTAGACTTCAAATTATCTCCCCCAAGAGGGAGATTTCATCTGTCAAGGTTGTCAACAAACCAGATAAAGAAAGAAGCGTTTCTACGCTGCGTACAAGATCTGTTATTAATGGGAGTGATCCATCCGGTTCCGCGGTCGGAACAAGGACAAGGGTTCTACTCAAACCTGTTTGTGGTTCCCAAAAAAGAGGGAACTTTCAGGCCAATCTTAGATTTAAAGACTCTAAACAAATTCCTAAGAGTTCCATCGTTCAAAATGGAAACTATTCGGACAATCTTACCCATGATCCAAGAGGGTCAGTACATGACCACAGTGGATTTAAAGGATGCTTACCTTCACATACCGATCCACAAAGATCATCACCGGTATCTAAGGTTTGCCTTCTTAGACAGGCACTACCAGTTTGTAGCTCTTCCATTCGGATTGGCTACGGCTCCAAGAATCTTCACAAAGGTTCTGGGTGCCCTTCTAGCGGTACTAAGACCGCGAGGGATTTCGGTAGCTCCGTACCTAGACGACATTCTAATTCAAGCTTCAAGCTTTCAAACTGCCAAGTCTCATACAGAGTTAGTTCTGGCATTTCTAAGGTCGCATGGATGGAAAGTGAACGAAAAAAAGAGTTCTCTCTTTCCTCTCACAAGAGTTCCATTCTTGGGGACTCTTATAGATTCTGTAGAAATGAAGATTTACCTGACAGAAGACAGGTTAACAAAGCTTCAAAATGCATGCCGCGTCCTTCATTCCATTCAACACCCGTCAGTAGCTCAATGCATGGAGGTGATCGGCTTAATGGTAGCGGCAATGGACATAGTACCTTTTGCACGCCTACACCTCAGACCGCTGCAATTATGCATGCTAAGTCAGTGGAATGGGGATTACTCAGATTTGTCCCCTACTCTGAATCTGAATCAAGAGACCAGAAATTCTCTTCTATGGTGGCTTTATCGGCCACACCTGTCCAGGGGGATGCCATTCAGCAGGCCAGACTGGACAATTGTAACAACAGACGCCAGCCTACTAGGTTGGGGCGCTGTCTGGAATTCTCTGAAGGCTCAGGGACTATGGAATCAGGAGGAGAGTCTCCTTCCAATAAACATTCTGGAATTGAGAGCAGTTCTCAATGCCCTTCTGGCTTGGCCCCAGTTAACAACTCGGGGGTTCATCAGGTTTCAGTCGGACAACATCACGACTGTAGCTTACATCAACCATCAGGGAGGGACAAGAAGCTCCCTAGCAATGATGGAAGTATCAAAGATAATTCGCTGGGCAGAGTCTCACTCTTGCCACCTGTCAGCAATCCACATCCCGGGAGTGGAGAACTGGGAGGCGGATTTCTTGAGCCGCCAGACTTTTCATCCGGGGGAGTGGGAACTTCATCCGGAGGTCTTTGCCCAAATACTTCGACGTTGGGGCAAACCAGAGATAGATCTCATGGCGTCTCGCCAGAACGCCAAACTTCCTCGCTACGGGTCCAGATCCAGGGATCCGGGAGCAGTTCTGATAGATGCTTTGACAGCACCTTGGAACTTCAGGATGGCTTATGTGTTTCCACCCTTCCCGCTGCTTCCTCGATTGATTGCCAAAATCAAACAGGAGAGAGCATCAGTAATTCTAATAGCACCTGCATGGCCACGCAGGACTTGGTATGCAGATCTAGTGGACATGTCATCCTGTCCGCCTTGGTCTCTACCTCTAAGACAGGACCTTCTGATACAGGGTCCATTCAAACATCAAAATCTAACTTCTCTGAAGCTGACTGCTTGGAAATTGAACGCTTGATTTTATCAAAACGTGGTTTTTCTGAGTCGGTTATTGATACCCTAATTCAGGCTAGGAAGCCTGTTACCAGAAGGATTTACCATAAAATATGGCGGAAATACCTATACTGGTGCGAATCCAAAGGTTACTCCTGGAGTAAGGTTAGGATCGCTAGGATACTGTCTTTTCTACAAGAAGGTTTAGAAAAGGGTTTATCAGCTAGTTCATTAAAGGGACAGATTTCAGCTCTGTCCATCTTGTTACACAGACGTCTGTCAGAAAATCCAGACGTCCAGTCCTTTTGTCAGGCTTTAGCTAGGATCAAGCCTGTGTTTAAAGCTGTTGCTCCACCATGGAGTTTAAACTTAGTTCTTAACGTTTTACAGGGTGTTCCGTTTGAACCCCTTCATTCCATTGATATAAAAATGTTATCTTGGAAAGTTCTGTTTTTAATGGCTATTTCCTCGGCTCGAAGAGTCTCTGAGTTATCAGCCTTACATTGTGATTCCCCTTATCTGATTTTTCACTCAGACAAGGTAGTTCTGCGTACTAAACCTGGGTTCTTACCTAAGGTAGTTACTAACAGGAACATCAATCAAGAGATTGTTGTCCCATCCTTGTGTCCAAATCCTTCTTCAAAGAAGGAACGTCTTTTACACAATCTGGATGTAGTTCGTGCCCTCAAGTTCTACTTGCAGGCAACTAAAGATTTTCGCCAAACTTCTTCCTTGTTTGTCGTTTACTCTGGACAGAGGAGAGGTCAAAAAAGCTTCTGCTACCTCTCTCTCTTTTTGGCTTCGTAGCATAATACGTTTAGCCTATGAGACTGCTGGACAGCAGCCTCCTGAAAGAATTACAGCTCACTCCACTAGAGCTGTGGCTTCCACTTGGGCCTTTAAGAATGAGGCCTCTGTTGAACAGATTTGCAAGGCTGCAACTTGGTCTTCACTTCATACTTTTTCCAAATTTTACAAATTTGACACTTTTGCTTCTTCGGAGGCTATTTTTGGGAGAAAGGTTCTTCAGGCAGTGGTTCCTTCTGTATAATGAGCCTGCCTTTCCCTCCCGTCATCCGTGTACTTTTGCTTTGGTATTGGTATCCCAGAAGTAATGATGACCCGTGGACTGATCACACATAACAGAAGAAAACATAATTTATGCTTACCTGATAAATTCCTTTCTTCTGTTGTGTGATCAGTCCACGGCCCGCCCTGTTTTAAGGCAGGTAAATATCTTTTAAATTATACTCCAGTCACCACTTCACCCTTGGTTACTCCTTTCTCGTTGATTCTTGGTCGAATGACTGGGACTGACGTAGAGGGGAGGAGCTATATGCAGCTCTGCTGGGTGAATCCTCTTGCATTTCCTGTTGGGGAGGAGTTATATCCCAGAAGTAATGATGACCCGTGGACTGATCACACAACAGAAGAAAGGAATTTATCAGGTAAGCATAAATTATGTTTTTTGTGATACTCTAAGCTATGGTTGGGCACTTTTTATATAAAGTTCTAAATATTTGTGTTTAAACATTTATTTGCCTTGATTCAGGATGTTCAATATTCCTTATTTCAGACAGTCAGTTTCATTATTTGGGATAATGCATTTGAATAATCAATTTTTTTCTTACCTTAAAATTTGCGTCATCTTTTGACGTTTTTTGCGCCAAAAGTGTCGGCGTTACCGGATGTGGCGTCATTTTTGGCGCTAAAAGCATTTAGGCCCCAAATAATGTGGGCGTCTTTTTTGGCGCTAAAAAATATGGGCGTCATTATTGTCTCCACATTATTTAAGTCTCATTGTTTATTTGCTTCTGGTTGCTAGAAGCTTGTTCACTGGCATTTTTTCCCATTCCTGAAACTGTCATTTAAGGAATTTGATCAATTTTGCTTTATATGTTGTTTTTTCTATTTACATATTGCAAGATGTCTCAGATTGACCCTGAATCAGAAGATACTTCTGGAAAATCGCTGACTGATGTTGGATCTACCAAAGTTGCAAGTATTTGCTGTAAACTTGTGGTATCTGTTCCTCCAGCTGTTTGTAATGAATGTCATGACAAACTTGTTAATGCAGATAATATTTCCTTTAGTAATGTTACATTACCTGTTGTTGTTCCATCAACATCTAATGCTCAGAGTGTTCCTGTTAACATAAGAGATTTTGTTTCTAAATCCATTAAGAAGGCTATGTCTGTTATTCCTCCTTCTAGTAAGCGTAAAAAAGGTCTTTTAAAACTTCTCATTTTTCAGATGAATTTTTAAATGAACATCATCATTCTGATAATGATTCCTCTGGTTCAGAGGATTCAGTTTCAGAGATTGATGCTGAGAAATCTTCATATTTATTCAAAATGGAATTTATTCGTTCTTTACTTAAAGAAGTCTTAATTGCATTAGAGATAGAGGACTCTGGTCCTCTTGATACTAAATCTAAACGTTTAAACAAGGTTTTTAAATCTCCTGTAGTTATTCCAGAAGTTTTTCCTGTCCTTGATGCTATTTCTGAAGTAATTTCCAGGGAATGGAATAGTTTGGGTAATTCTTTCACTCCTTCTAAACGTTTTAAGCAATTATATCCTGTGCCATCTGACAGATTAGTTTTGGGACAAAATCCCTAAGGTTGATGGGGCTATCTCGACTCTTGCTAAACGTACTACTATTCCTACGGCAGATAGTACTTCCTTTAAGGATCCTTTAGATAGGAAAATTGAATCCTTCCTAAGAAAAGCTTACTTATGTTCAGGTAATCTTCTTAGACCTGCTATATCTTTAGCGGATGTTGCTGCAGCTTCAATTTTTTGGTTGGAAGCTTTAGCGCAACAAGTAACAGATCATAATTCTCATAGCATTGTTAATCTTCTTCAACATGCTAATAATTTTATTTGTGATGCCATCTTTGATATCATTAGGGTTGATGTCAGGTATATGTCTCTAGCTATTTTACCTAGAAGAGCTTTATGGCTTAAAACTTGGAATGCTGATATGTCTTCTAAGTCAACTTTGCTTTCCCTTTCTTTCCAGGGTAATAAATTATTTGGTTCACAGTTGGATTCTATTATTTCAACTGTTACTGGGGGGAAAGGAACTTTTTTACCACAGGATAAAAAATCTAAAGGTAAATTTAGGTCTACTAATCGTTTTTGTTCCTTTCGTCACAATAAGGAACAAAAGCCTGATCCTTCCCCCTACAGGAGCAGTATCAGTTTGGAAACCATCTCCAGTCTGGAATAAATCCAAGCCTTTTAGAAAGCCAAAGCCAGCTCCCAAGTCAACATGAAGGTGCGGCCCTCATTCCAGCTCAGCTGGTAGGGGGCAGTTTACGATTTTTTTTAAAGAAATTTGGATCAATTCGATTCACAATCTTTGGATTCAGAACATTGTTTCACAAGGGTACAGAATAGGCTTCAAGATAAGGCCTCCTGCAAGAAGATTTTTTCTTTCCCGTGTCCCAGTAAATCCAGTGAAGGCTCAAGCATTTCTGAAATGTGTTTCAGATCTAGAGTTGGCTGGAGTAATCATGCCAGTTCCAGTTCTGGAACAGGGGCTGGGGTTTTACTCAAATCTTTTCATTGTACCAAAGAAGGAGAATTCCTTCAGACCAGTTCTGGATTTAAAAATATTGAATCATTATGTAAGGATACCAACATTCAAAATGGTAACTATAAGGACTATTCTGCCTTTTGTTCAGCAAGGGCATTATATGTCCACAATAGATTTACAGAATGCATATCTGCATATTCCGATTCATCCAGATCACTATCAGTTTCTGAGATTCTCTTTCCTAGACAAGCATTACCAGTTTGTGGCTCTGCCGTTTGGCCTAGCAACAGCTCCAAGGATTTTTACAGAGGTTCTCGGTGCTCTTCTCTCTGTAATCAGAGAACAGGGTATTGTGGTATTTCCTTATTTGGATGATATCTTGGTACTTGCTCAGTCTTCACATTTAGCAGAATCTCATACGAATCGACTTGTATTGTTTCTTCGAGAACATGGTTGGAGGATCAATTTACCAAAAAGTTCATTGATTCCTCAGACAAGGGTAACCTTTTTAGGTTTCCAGATAGATTCAGTGTCCATGACTCTGTCTCTGACAGACAAGAGACGTCAACATTTTGGAACTCCGTGCAATTTTCAGAGCTCTTCAGTCATGGCCTCTTCTAAAGAGAGAGTCGTTCATTTGTTTTCAGACTGACAATGTCACAACCGTGGTATATGTCAACCATCAAGGAGGGATAGTAATAGCAAAAGAGCTATTCCCATATCTTTAACAGAGGTATAGTCATGAAACAAAAAAATGGGGGAAATTAGTTAACTTATAGTCACTCCTTAACACGTTACCTTGAGTTAACTCCTAGTCGAAGGATATAATTAAAAAAACAATAAGAACATGTACATTTCTGATGTCGGCTTTCCCTATTCAAACTAGCAAACATAACAGACTTTAAAAGTTCATGGATAATGATGAAAATCCGAAAACCAGAATCTCTAGGGTAGTTTTAGATAATTCATGAATAAAAAAGGCTTTCAAGGATAAGAAATATGTATTAGATATTAATATTTCAAAGTTAAAGTTAAAAGTCTAATGTTCCATGGATAAAAACTTTGAATAAAAAAACTTTGTATAAAAATTTTTGAATAAAATTTTTTGGGGATAAAACACATTCCATATGTAAAAATAGTTGATGGTGATCAAAAATAGAGTGAGAGGTATAGGATGTATGGGAGGTAGTGTAATCTTGTCGAGAGGGTGAAACCTTTACATGTAACGAAACTCGAAGTTTGTGATACAGCTATATTTTTCAAACTTTCTGGTAGAGTAGGTTATATTCAACAACCTTACTGTCAAAAGGTATTGGTCTTAAAATAAATGGGTAAGGTCTTCCTTAAGTCCCTTCGGGTGTAGACAATCTAACAGAAATATCCACTTGGATTCTGTGGTGAGGAGTTTTTTCATGATTACCACCTCTCCAGTTTTTGTTGACCTTTTGAATCCCTGTGTATTTCAAGTCTTTGATGTTTCCTTTATGTACCGTTGAGAAATGCTTGTACAGGATGGTATCTGTGTTTGGTTTCTCTATCAGCAGTATATGTTCCCTTATTCTATCTTTTAAGGGTCTCGTCGTCTGGCCAATATACTGCAAACCACATGTACATTCAATCAGGTATATGGTACCCTTATCCTGACATCTTATCAAATCCCGAATTTGGTAATGCTCCTTGGTCTGATATGATTGGAACATACTCCTCTTATTTCCGTATTTGCAAGCCTTACATTTTGGGCATGGGAAGAATCCTCTATTTTTCCATACACATTATTTGTCTCAGCCCTTTTTGCCTTTTGTAGACTTGAGGCTAGTCGATTCTTTAGGTTGTTTGTTTTCCTATAGACAAACTTTCGATTCGAGGGAAGGTTATTCCTCATCAGGTCATCCTCCTTTAGTAAGGCCCAGTGCTTTTTGAAAATTCTTTCGATTATGTGCTTATTGTTGCTATATTCAGTGATCATGGGGATGTTGATCACGTCATCCTTACCTAATGTCTTCTGGTTAAGGTCTTTGTATGTCAACAGCTTTTGTCTCTCAATCCCTCTGATTTTTTCTATCTCGTGGTCAAGTTGATCTTCCTGGTAGCCCCTCTAAATGAACTTGTTCTTAAGCATTCGTGCTTGTTCCTCCCATGTCTCATCATTTGAGCAATTTTTCCGGATTCTAAGGAGTTGTCCCTTGGGGATGTTCTTTTTCCACTTCTCGTGGTGGCAGCTAAGGTTATGGACATAGTTGTTGCGGTCGACTTCTTTGAAGTGAGTTGATGTCTCCACTCACCATTTCTCACTTCTGTTTGCAAATCTAAAAACACAACCTCTTTCATACTCCATACAATAGGTGAATTTCAAATTCAAAATATTGTTGTTCATTACTTCCATAGTAAATTCAAGATCTTCAAAGGTACCTTTCAAGATAAGCAGAATGTCATCTATATATCTGTGGTACAGGACCAGGTCCGCGCCAGCTGGGCATGACTCCCAAAAAATCTTCTCCCATCTGCCCATAAAAAGGTTTGCGTAGCTAGGCGCGAACCTGGTCCCCATCGCTGTCCCACATGTCTGTTGGTAATATTTACCATCGTTATAGAAGTAATTGTGAGTTAAGATGTGTCGAATACTGTCCACAATAAATTTTGCTTGTTCCCTAGGCATCTCTGGGTCATTATCCAGAAAAAAGCTGACAGCTTCACACCCTTCTTCGTGTGGAATACTCGTATAGAGTGCTGTTACGTCACATATAACTAGTATATAGCCCTCTTCCCAAGGTGTCGAATTTAAGATGTTTAGAACTTGTGTTGAATCCTTGAGGAAGGAAGGGAGTCGTCTAACATATTTCTGCAATTGGTTGTCAATGTACTCTGAGAGGTTGCTTGTGAGTGAACCTATCCCAGAGATGATAGGCCTACCTGGCGGATCTTTGAGTGACTTGTGGATCTTAGGTAGGTGGTACATTTGTGTGATGGGGTGCTTGACATCTAAGTATCTGAACTCCTTTATCGTTCAAGATTCCTAAAGTCTTCGCATTCCCAAGTAGCTCCTTCAATTCCTTTTGGAATCTTTCTCTTGGGTTATCATGGAGTCTCATATACGTCACTGGATCGTTGAGCAACCTCTTATTTCTTTCATGTAATTAGCAAGACTCCATGAGCTAGTGACGTATGGGATATACATTCCTACCAGGAGGGGCAAAGTTTCCCAAACCTCAAAATGCCTATAAATACACCCCTCACCACACCCACAATTCAGTTTTACAAACTTTGCCTCCTATGGAGGTGGTGAAGTAAGTTTGTGCTAGATTCTACGTTGATATGCGCTCCGCAGCAAGTTGGAGCCCGGTTTTCCTCTCAGCGTGCAGTGAATGTCAGAGGGATGTGAGGAGAGTATTGCCTATTTGAATGCAGTGATCTCCTTCTACGGGGTCTATTTCATAGGTTCTCTGTTATCGGTCGTAGAGATTCATCTCTTACCTCCCTTTTCAGATCGACGATATACTCTTATATATACCATTACCTCTGCTGATTTTCGTTTCAGTACTGGTTTGGCTTTCTACAAACATGTAGATGAGTGTCCTGGGGTAAGTAAATCTTATTTTCTGTGACACTCTAAGCTATGGTTGGGCACTTTATTTATAAAGTTCTAAATATATGTATTCAAACATTTTTTTGCCTTGACTCAGAATGTTCAACATTCCTTATTTTCAGACAGTCAGTTTCATATTTGGGATAATGCATTTGAATCAATCATTTTTTCTTACCTTCAAAATTTGACTTTTTTTCCCTGTGGGCTGTTAGGCTCGCGGGGGCTGAAAATGCTTCATTTTATTGCATCATTCTTGGCGCTGACTTTTTTGGCGCAAAAAATCTTTTTTGTTTCCGGCGTCATACGTGTCGCCGGAAGTTGCGTCATTTTTTTGACGTCCTTTTGCGCCAAAAATGTTGGCGTTCCGGATGTGGCGTCATTTTTGGCGTCGCTTTTGTCTCCACATTATTTCAGTCTCATTTTTTCTTTGCTTCTGGTTACTAGAAGCTTGTTTATTGGCATTTTTTCCCATTCCTGAAACTGTCATTTAAGGAATTTGATCAATTTTGCTTTATATGTTGTTTTTTCTCTTACATATTGCAAGATGTCTCACGTTGCATCTGAGTCAGAAGATACTTCAGGAAAATCGCTGTCTAGTGCTGGAACTACCAAAGCTAAGTGTATCTGCTGTTAACTTTTGGTAGCTATTCCTCCGGCTGTTGTTTGTATTAATTGTCATGACAAACTTGTTAAAGCAGATAATATTTCCTTTAGTAATGTACCATTGCCTGTTGCAGTTCCCTCAACATCTAAGGTGCAGAATGTTCCTGATAACATAAGAGATTTTGTTTCTGAATCCATCAAGAAGGCTATGTCTGTTATTTCTCCTTCTAGTAAACATAAAACATCTTTTAAAACTTCTCTCTCTACAGATGAATTTTTAAATGAACATCATCATTCTGATTCTGATGACTCTTCTGGTTCAGAGGATTCTGTCTCAGAGATTGATGCTGATAAATCTTTATATTTATTTAAAATGGAATTTATTCGTTCTTTACTTAAAGAAGTACTAATTGCTTTAGAAATAGAGGATTCTGGTCCTCTTGATACTAATTCTAAATGTTTAGATAAGGTATTTAAATCTCCTGTGGTTATTCCAGAAGTTTTTCCTGTCCCTGATGCTATTTCTGAAGTAATTTCCAGAGAATGGGATAAATTGGGTAATTCATTTACTCCTTCTAAACGTTTTAAGCAATTATATCCTGTGCCGTCTGACAGATTAGAATTTTGGGACAAAATCCCTAAAGTCGATGGGGCTATTTCTACCCTTGCTAAACGTACTACTATTCCTACGTCAGATGGTACTTCGTTTAAAGATCCTTTAGATAGGAAAATTGAATCCTTTCTAAGAAAAGCTTATCTATGTTCAGGTAATCTTCTTAGACCTGCTATATCTTTGGCTGATGTTGCTGCAGCTTCAACTTTTTGGTTGGAGACTTTAGCGCAACAAGTAACAGATCATTATTCTCATATTATTATTCTTCTTCAGCATGCTAATAATTTTATCTGTGATGCCATTTTTGATATTATCAGAGTTGATGTAAGGTTTATGTCTCTAGCTATTTTAGCTAGAAGAGCTTTATGGTTTAAAACTTGGAATGCTGATATGGCTTCTAAATCAACTCTACTTTCCATTTCTTTCCAGGGTAACAAATTATTTGGTTCTCAGTTGGATTCTATTATCTCAACTGTTACTGGTGGAAAAGGAACTTTTTTACCACAGGATAAAAAATCTAAGGGTAAAAACAGGGCTAATAATAGTTTTCGTTCCTTTCGTTTCAACAAAGAACAAAAGCCTGATCCTTCATCCTCAGGAGCAGTTTCAGTTTGGAAACCATCTCCAGTCTGGCATAAATCCAAGCCTTCTAGAAAGGCAAAGCCTGCTTCTAAGTCCACATGAAGGTGCGGCCCTCATTCCAGCTCAGCTGGTAGGGGGCAGGTTACGTTTTTTCAAGGAAATTTGGATCAATTCTGTTCACAATCTTTGGATTCAGAACATTGTTTCAGAAGGGTACAGAATTGGTTTCAAGATGAGACCTCCTGCAAAGAGATTTTTTTCTTTCCCGTGTCCCAGTAAGTCCAGTGAAAGCTCAAGCATTTCTGAATTGTGTTTCAGATCTAGAGTTGGCTGGAGTAATTATGCCAGTTCCAGTTCTGGAACAGGGGATGGGGTTTTATTCAAATCTCTTCATTGTACCAAAGAAGGAGAATTCCTTCAGACCAGTTCTGGATCTAAAAATATTGAATCGTTATGTAAGGATACCAACGTTCAAAATGGTAACTGTAAGGACTATCTTGCCTTTTGTTCAGCAAGGGCATTTTATGTCCACAATAGATTTACAGGATGCATATCTGCATATTCCGATTCATCCAGATCATTATCAGTTCCTGAGATTCTCTTTTCTGGACAAGCATTACCAGTTTGTGGCTCTGCCGTTTGGCCTAGCTACAGCTCCAAGAATTTTTACAAAGGTTCTCGGTGCCCTTCTGTCTGTAATCAGAGAACAGGGTATTGTGGTATTTCCTTATTTGGACGATATCTTGGTACTTGCTCAGTCTTTACATTTAGCAGAATCTCATACGAATCGACTTGTGTTGTTTCTTCAAGATCATGGTTGGAGGATCAATTCACCAAAAAGTTCATTGATTCCTCAGACAAGGGTAACCTTTCTGGGTTTCCAGATAGATTCAGTGTCCATGACTCTGTCTTTGACAGACAAGAGACGTCTAAAATTGATTTCAGCTTGTCGAAACCTTCAGTCACAATCATTCCCTTCGGTAGCCTTATGCATGGAAATTCTAGGTCTTATGACTGCTGCATCGGACGCGATCCCCTTTGCTCGTTTTCACATGCGACCTCTTCAGCTCTGTATGCTGAATCAATGGTGCAAGGATTACACAAAGATATCTCAATTAATATCTTTAAAACCGATTGTACGACACTCTCTGACGTGGTGGACAGATCACCATCGTTTAATTCAGGGGGCTTCTTTTGTGCTTCCGACCTGGACTGTAATTTCAACAGATGCAAGTCTCACAGGTTGGGGAGCAGTGTGGGGATCTCTGACGGCACAAGGAGTTTGGGAATCTCAGGAGGTGAGATTACCGATCAATATTTTGGAACTCCGTGCAATTTTCAGAGCTCTTCAGTCTTGGCCTCTTCTGAAGAGAGAATCGTTCATTTGTTTTCAGACAGACAATGTCACAACTGTGGCATACATCAATCATCAAGGAGGGACTCACAGTCCTCTGGCTATGAAAGAAGTATCTCGAATTCTGGTTTGGGCGGAATCCAGCTCCTGTCTAATCTCTGCGGTTCATATCCCAGGTATAGACAATTGGGAAGCGGATTATCTCAGTCGCCAAACGTTGCATCCGGGCGAATGGTCTCTTCACCCAGAGGTATTTCTTCAGATTGTTCAAATGTGGGAGCTTCCAGAAATAGATCTGATGGCGTCTCATCTAAACAAGAAACTTCCCAGGTATCTGTCCAGATCCCGGGATCCTCAGGCGGAAGCAGTGGATGCATTATCACTTCCTTGGAAGTATCATCCTGCTTATATCTTTCCGCCTCTAGTTCTTCTTCGAAGAGTAATCTCCAAGATTCTGAAGGAATGCTCGTTTGTTCTGCTGGTAGCGCCGGCATGGCCTCACAGGTTTTGGTATGCGGATCTTGTCCGGATGGCCTCTTGCCATCCGTGGACTCTTCCGCTACGACCAGACCTTCTGTCGCAAGGTCCTTTTTTCCATCAGGATCTCAAATCCTTAAATTTTAAAGGTATGGAGATTGAACGCTTGATTCTTGGTCAAAGAGGTTTCTCTGACTCTGTGATTAATACTATGTTACAGGCTCGTAAATCTGTATCCAGAGAGATATATTATAGAGTCTGGAAGACTTATATTTCTTGGTGTCTTTCTCATCATTTTTCTTGGCATTCTTTTAGAATTCCGAGAATTTTACAGTTTCTTCAGGATGGTTTAGATAAAGGTTTATCCGCAAGTTCTTTGAAAGGACAAATCTCTGCTCTTTCTGTTCTTTTTCACAGAAAGATTGCTATTCTTCCTGATATTCATTGTTTTGTACAAGCTTTGGTTCGTATAAAACCTGTCATTAAGTCAATTTCTCCTCCTTGGAGTTTGAATTTGGTTCTGGGGGCTCTTCAAGCTCCTCCGTTTGAACCTATGCATTCATTGGACATTAAATTACTTTCTTGGAAAGTTTTGTTCCTTTTGGCAATCTCTTCTGCCAGAAGAGTTTCTGAATTATCTGCTCTTTCTTGTGAGTCTCCTTTTCTGATTTTTCATCAGGATAAGGCAGTGTTGCGAACTTCTTTTGAATTTTTACCTAAAGTTGTGAATTCTAACAACATTAGTAGAGAAATTGTGGTTCCTTCATTATGTCCTAATCCTAAGAATTCTAAGGAGAAATCATTGCATTCTTTGGATGTTGTTAGAGCTTTGAAATATTATGTTGAAGCTACTAAGTCTTTCCGAAAGACTTCTAGTTTATTTGTTATGATTTCTGGTTCTAGAAAAGGCCAGAAAGCTTCTGCCATTTCTTTGGCATCTTGGTTGAAATCTTTAATTCATCTTGCCTATGTTGAGTCGGGTAAAACTCCGCCTCAAAGGATTACAGCTCATTCTACTAGGTCAGTTTCTACTTCCTGGGCGTTTAGGAATGAAGCTTCGATTGATCAGATTTGCAAAGCAGCAACTTGGTCCTCTTTGCATACTTTTACTAAATTCTACCATTTTGATGTATTTTCTTCTTCTGAAGCAGTTTTTGGTAGAAAAGTACTTCAGGCAGCGGTTTCAGTTTGAATCTTCTGCTTATGTTTTTCATTAAACTTTATTTTGGGTGTGGATTATTTTCAGCAGGAATTGGCTGTCTTTATTTTATCCCTCCCTCTCTAGTGACTCTTGCGTGGAAAGATCCACATCTTGGGTAATCATTATCCCATACGTCACTAGCTCATGGACTCTTCTAATTACATGAAAGAAAACATAATTTATGTAAGAACTTACCTGATAAATTCATTTCTTTCATATTAGCAAGAGTCCATGAGGCCCGCCCTTTTTTTGGGGTGGTTATGATTTTTGTATAAAGCACAATTATTCCAATTCCTTATTTTATATGCTTTCGCACTTTTTTATCACCCCACTTCTTGGCTATTCGTTAAACTGAATTGTGGGTGTGGTGAGGGGTGTATTTATAGGCATTTTGAGGTTTGGGAAACTTTGCCCCTCCTGGTAGGAATGTATATCCCATACGTCACTAGCTCATGGACTCTTGCTAATATGAAAGAAATGAATTTATCAGGTAAGTTCTTACATAAATTATGTTTTTCCTTCTCGTAGTCAGTTCTATTTAATATCGCGATTCCCCCACCTTTGTCTGCAGGCTTGATGGTCAGAAGGCTATTTTCAAGTTTCCTAACAGTGTCCAGCTGTTTCTTAGATATGTTTTGTTTAGCATGTTTCAGATTCTTTATATTGATCTTTTTTATATCATTAATAACCATAGTTTCAAAAGTCTCTATGGCATTCCCTTTCATAGTTATAGGGTAGAAGGTCGACCTCGATTTGAGAGGGGTATGTAGATATTTGTCTTGTCCGGTATCTGTATAACTTCTAGATATTAGTCTTTCCGTCTGATTTCTCAAAAAATCTCTTTATAATTAATTTTCTTATAAACTCTTTCGTGTTTATATAAGACTGGAATTTGTCTGTTTCTTGCCGGAACAAAGGACAAACCATATCTTAATATTTCCCTCTCTTCTTTTGTAAGATCATATGAACTTAGATTGAATATGATCTCTTCTTTTGTAAGATCATATGAACTTAGATTGAATATTCCCTTTGTTCTTGGCTACTGGTTGGTCTATCTCTAAAAAAGATGATGCAGAAGGTATCTGTTGTAGAGGAACTTCAATATTCGATGGTGCTTTTATCTTTATCTATCCTGATAATACAGGGCTTTTTCCTCTTTTCGTGGTCTTGTTAGTATCTTGACCTTTAGAACTGTCGTCTATGGGTTCTCCTATGAGTCTCCACCCAGGAGTCTTGTTGATGTAGTGTCTTGCCTCTTTCGCTTTCTGTTTGATTCATATTCCCATAATAACCATCATTGTCGGTATGATATCGCTCTTCCTCTTGCCATCTATTTAGATTTCCCTGATAGTATTCACGAGGATAGTAGTCCTGATAATTATAGTGTCTTTCTTCATGTCTCATATTTCCATGGGGGTAACCCATATTTCTTTCTCTATTTGAATCATTCTGTGAGTTACAATATCTATTATTATAGTACTCCTGCCTATAATCATAATTGTAGTTGGGTCTTCTCCGACCTTTCTATTTGTAATAGTCGGAGTGTTCTCTTCTGTCCCAAGTAGTGTGGTATCTATGGGTGTTATAGTTCTGATTGTAGTGGAACCTTCGTCTTGAGTCCTCATTACGACCGTCTTGGGGATATCCTCTATCGAAGGCGGACGTCTTCACATAACGTCTCAGATTCAGAACTTTGAGTATGAAGGGGCTAACTTTATCTTTATAGCTCATTTGTGTTTAATACCTTTCACTGTGGCCTTTCAATTTTTATTAAAATGCAAGGGACTTTGTGTGGTTGTTTTTCTGATAGACACCGCTGAGTAATTCTTTCATATGGAGGGATGTTAGCTCTCTATGTTCTATGCGAGCCGGCTTTTGTTTGTGCACTTTGCAGCTTAATTTTTAACCTGCCATGTGACCCTCCCTTCGGCTCTTAGTTACGGAGCGGCTTTGACTGTGCTGTTAAGTCCGGCTAGTTCTCTCCTGAAATAACTGGTTACAACTCTTGTTTTTCCGGAGGGGTAGGTAGGCACCTCAGTACATGCTGAAATGTAAAGGTCCATACTGAGGGGTTTTTTTTAGCGCAAAATTGCTCCGCAGTATATTTGAAAGCTGCAGATATTTAAAGTGACAGTTGAAATTATTTTGTAGGGGTTATTTTAAGCACAAATTCTCTAGACTCGAGCTACAAAATGTAAGTGTCAGCATACATTTTAAGAATTTTCATAATTTTTATTAAATTCTTGTGAGTCATGTTCCAATAGACAAATGTGTTTACTGTGTCTAGAGAACCAAATTGTATTGCCTATGTGTAATTTTGTACCTCTTGTCTAGATAGAACTTTAAAATGTAAAGATAGACTTTTTTGTTTAATGTGTCTAAATGTGTCTAAAACGTTAAATGAGCTGTCTCAGGTTTATGCTGTTCAGGCAATGCCACTGCTTTCTCCCCAAACTTCCCAAGCCTCTATGGTGTCAGTGCTCTGCTGTTCCTCTCAGCCCCTGGAGGAGTTTATTTGCCTGCAGAAATTGCTGCTAAGGTATCCTCTGTGGTATCTGCGGCATTATCTGCTTTTCCTATATTAAAGGGAAAACGCAAGAGCAAACTTAGATTGATAGTAAGGTTTCTGGTCCATCTACTGCTACACAGGTTGCCCTCTCTCATAAGTCTGAGGAGGATGTGTCGGTAGCCTCTGAGGGTGAAATCTCAGATTCCTTTATCTGAAACTGAAGAAGTTAATTTCAGATTTAAGGTTGAACACCATTGTGTACTGGTAAAGGAGGTATTGGCTACTCTTGACGACTCTGATACTTCTGTCGTCAACCCTAAAAAATCTAGTAAACGTAATGAATTCTATGTTCCTTCTTCTGTGGAGGTGTTTCCTTTTCCAGACCGTGTGACTGAGATTATTTCTCAGGAATGGGAGACGCCTGGGATTCCTTTCTCCCCGTCTTTAAAAAGATGTTTCTTTCATGTAATTAGCAAGAGTCCATGAGCTAGTGACGTATGGGATATACATTCCTACCAGGAGGGGCAAAGTTTCCCAAACCTCAAAATGCCTATAAATACACCCCTCACCACACCCACAAATCAGTTTTACAAACTTTGCCTCCTATGGAGGTGGTGAAGTAAGTTTGTGCTAGATTCTACGTTGATATGCGCTTCGCAGCAGGCTGGAGCACGGTTTTCCTCTCAGTGTGCAGTGAATGTCTGAGGGATGTGATGAGAGTATTGCCTATTTGAATTCAATGGTCTCCTTCTACGGGATCTATTTCATAGGTTCTCTGTTATCGGTCGTAGAGATTCATCTCTTACCTCCCTTTTTAGATCGACGATATAATCTTATATACCATTACCTCTACTGATTCTCATTTCAGTACTGGTTTGGCTTTCTACTACATGTAGATGAGTGTCCTGGGGTAAGTAAGCCTTATTTTTTGTGACACTCTAAGCTATGGTTGGGCACTTTTATATAAAGTTCTAAATATATGTGTTTAAACATTTATTTGCCTTGATTCAGGATGATCAGTATTCCTTATTTCAGACAGTTTCATTATTTGGGATAATGCATATGAATTAAAACATTTTTTCTTACCTTAAAATTGACTTTTTTCCCTGTGGGCTGTTAGGCTCGCGGGGGCTGAAAATGCTTCATTTTATTGCGTCATTCTTGGCGCATACTTTTTTGGCGCAAAAAATTTCTTTGTCATTTCCGGCGTCATACTTGTCGCCGGAAGTTGTTCGTGTTTGCGTCATTTTTTTTTACGTTTTGCGCCAAAAATGTCGGCGTCACAGGATGTGGCATCATTCTTGGCGCCAAAAGCATTTGGGCGCCAATAATGTGGGCGGCTTTTTTGGCGCTAAAAAATGTGGGCGTCCTTTTTGTCTCCACCTTTTTTCTCACATTATTTAAGTCTCACTTTTCATTTGCTTCTGGTTGCTAGAGGCTTGTTCATTGGCATTTTTTCCCATTCCTGAAACTGCCTTTTAAGGAATTTGATAGATTTTGCTTTATATGTTTTTTCTCTTACATATTGCAAGATGTCTCAGATTGACCCTGGATCAGAAGCTACTTCTGGAAAAACGCTGCCTGATTCCACCAAAGTTAAGTGTATCTGCTGTAAACTTGTGGTAACTGTCCCTCCGGCTGTAATTTGTGATGAATGTCATAAGCTTGCTAATGCAGATAGTATTTCCATTAGTAATATACCATTACCTGTTGCTGTTCCCTCAACATCTAATACTCAGGATGTTCCTGTTAATATAAGAGATTTTGTTTCTAAATCTATTAGGAAGGCTATGTCTGTTGTTCCTCCTTCCAGTAAACGTAAAAGGTCTTTTAAAACTTCACATTTTTCAGATGAATTTTTAAATGAACATCATCATTCTGATTTGTCTGTTTCTGATGATGATTTTTCTGGTTCAGAGGATTCTGTCTCAGATATTGACACTGATAAATCTTCATATTTATTTAAAATGGAATTTATTCGTTCTTTACTTAAAGAAGTTTTAATCGCATTAGAGATGGAGGAATCTAGTCCTCTTGATACTAAATCTACTAAGCGTTTAAATTCGGTTTTTATTCCGGAAGTTTTTCCTCTCCCTGATGCTATTTCTGAAGTAATTTCTAGGGAATGGAATAATCTGGGTAATTCATTTACTCCTTCTAAAAGGTTTAAGAAATTGTATCCTGTGCCATCAGACAGATTAGAGTTTTGGGACAAAATCCCTAAAGTTGATGGGGCTATCTCTACTCTCGCTAAACATACTACTATTCCTACGGCAGATAGTACTTCCTTTAAGGATCCTTTAGATAGGAAAATTGATTCCTTTCTAAGGAAAGCTTATTTATGTTCAGGTAATCTTTTAGGCCTGCTATTGCTTTGGCTGATGTTGCGGCAGCTTCCACTTTTTGGTTGGAGGCTTTGGCACAACAAGTGTCAGATCATAATACTCATAGCATTGTTAAACTTCTTCAACATGCGAATAACTTTATTTGTGATGCCATCTTTGATATCATTAGAGTTGATGTCAGGTATATGTCTTTAGCTATTTTAGCTAGAAGAGCTTTATGGCTTAAAACTTGGAATGCTGATATGTCTTCTAAGTCAACTTTGCTTTCCCTTTCTTTCCAAGGTAATAAATTGTTTGGTTCCCAGTTGGATTCTATTATTTCAACTGTTACTGGGGGGAAAGGAAATTTTTTACCTCAGGATAAAAAATCTAAAGGTTATAGGGCTGCTTATCGTTTTCGTTCCTTTCGTCAGAATAAGGAACAGAAGCCTGATCCTTCCCCTAAAAGAACAGTTTCTGTTAGGAAACCATCTCCAGTCTGGAATAAATCCAAGCCTTTTAGAAAGCAAAAGCCAGCTCCCAATTCCACATGAAGGTGCGGCCCTCATTCCAGCACAGCTGGTAGGGGGCAGATTACGATTTTTCAAAGAAATTTGGATCAATTAGATTCACAGTCTTTGGATTCAGAACATTGTTTCACAAGGGTACATAATAGGTTTCAAGGTAAGGCCTCCTGCAAGAAGATTTTTTCTTTCTCGCATTCCAATAAATCCAGTGAAGGCTCAAGCATTTCTGAAATGTGTTTCAGATCTAGAGTTGGCTGGAGTAATTGTGCCAGTTCCAGTTCTGGAACAGGGTCTGGGGTTTTACTCCAATCTATTCATTGTACCAAAGAAGGAGAATTCCTTCAGACCAGTTCTGGATTTAAAAATATTGAATCGTTATGTAAGAATACCAACATTCAAAATGGTAACTATAAGGACTATTCTGCCTTTTGTTCAGCAAGGGCATTATATGTCCACAATAGATTTACAGGATGCATATCTGCATATTCAGATTCATCCAGATCACTATCAGTTTCTGAGATTCTCTTTTATAGACAAGCATTACCAATTTGTGGCTCTGCCGTTCGGCCTAGCAACAGCTCCAAGGATTTTTTCAAAGGTTCTCGGTGCCCTGCTATCTGTAATCAGAGAACAGGGTATTGTAGTATTTCCTTATTTGGACAATATCTTGGAACTTGCTCAGTCTTCACATTTAGCAGGGGGTTTGGGAATCTCAGGAGGTGAGATTACCCATCAACATTTTGGAACTCTGTGCGATTTTCAGAGCTCTTCAGTCGTGGCCTCTTCTGAAGAGAGAATCGTTAATTTGTTTTCAGACGGACAATGTCACAACCGTGGCATATGTCAATCATCAAGTGGGGACTCACAGTCCTCTGGCTATGAAAGAAGTATCTCGGATACTTGCTTGGGCGGAATCCAGCTCCTGTCTAATTTCTGCGGTTCACATCCCAGGTGTAGACAATTGGGAAGCGGATTATCTCAGTCGCCAGACGTTACATCCGGGCGAATGGTCTCTTCACCCAGAGGTGTTTCTTCAGATTGTTCAAATCTGGGGTCTTCCAGAAATAGATCTGATGGCTTCTCATCTAAACAAGAAACTTCCCAGGTATCTGTCCAGATCCAGGGATCCTCAGGCGGAGGCAGTGGATGCATTGTCACTTCCTTGGAAGTATCATCCTGCCTATATCTTTCCGCCTCTGGTTCTTCTTCCAAGAGTGATCTCCAAGATTCTAAAAGAGCGTTCGTTTGTTCTGCTGGTGGCTCCAGCATGGCCTCACAGGTTTTGGTTTGCTGATCTTGTTCGGATGGCTACTTGCCAACCTTGGACTCTTCCGTTAAGACCAGACCTATCTCAAGGTCCTTTTTTCCATCAGGATCTCAAATCATTAAATTTGAAGGCATGGAGATTGAACGCTTAATACTTAGTCATAGAGGTTTCTCTGACTCCGTAATTAATACTATGTTACAGGCTCGTAAATCTGTGTCTAGGAAGATATATTATTGAGTCTGGAAGACTTACATTTCTTGGTGCTCTTATCAATTTTCCTGGCATTCTTTTAGAATTCCTAGAATTTTACAATTTCTTCAGGATGGTGTGGATAAAGGTTGCAAGTTCTTTGAAAGTACAAATTTCTGCTCTTTCTGTGTTTCACAGAAAGATTGCTTATCTTCCTGATATTCATTGTTTTGTACAGGCTTTGGTCCGTATAAAACCTGTCATTAAGTCAATCTCTCCTCCTTGGAGTTTGAATTTGGTTCTGGGGGCTTTACAAGCTCCTCCGTTTGAACCTATGCATTCTCTGGACATTAAATTACTTTCTTGGAAAGTTCTGTTCCTTTTGGCCATCTCTTCTGCTAGAAGAGTTTCAGAGTTATCTGCTCTTTCTTGTGAATCTCCTTTTCTGATTTTTCATCAAGATAAGGCGGTGTTGCGGACTTCATTTAAATTTTTACCTAAAGTTGTGAACTCTAACAACATTAGTAGAGAAATTGTGGTTCCTTCATTGTGTCCTAATCCTAAGAATTCTAAGGAAAGATCGTTGCATTCTTTGGATGTAGTTAGAGCTTTGAAATATTATGTTGAAGCTACTAAAGATTTCCGAAAGACTTCTAGTCTATTTGTTATCTTTTCCGGTTCCAGGAAAGGTCAGAAGGCCTCTGCCATTTCTTTGGCATCTTGGTTAAAATCTTTGATTCATCATGCTTATGTCGAGTCGGGTAAAACTCCGCCTCAAAGGATTACGGCTCATTCTACTAGGTCCGTTTCTACTTCCTGGGCGTTTAGGAATGAAGCTTCGGTTGATCAGATTTGCAAAGCAGCCACTTGGTCTTCTTTGCATACATTTACTAAATTCTACCATTTTGATGTGTTTTCTTCTTCTGAAGCAGTTTTTGGTAGAAAAGTACTTCAGGCAGCTGTTTCAGTTTGATTCTTCTGCTTATAATTTCAGTTTTTTTCATTATGAGATTAAAACTTTATTTTGGGGTGTGGATTATTTTTTCAGCGGAATTGGATGTCTTTATTTTATCCCTCCCTCTCTAGTGACTCTTGCGTGGAAGTTCCACATCTTGGGTATTTATTATCCCATACGTCACTAGCTCATGGACTCTTGCTAATTACATGAAAGAAAACATAATTTATGTAAGAACTTACCTGATAAATTCATTTCTTTCATATTAGCAAGAGTCCATGAGGCCCACCCTTTTTTGTGGTGGTTATGATTTTTTTGTATAAAGCACAATTATTCCAATTCCTTATTTTTTATGCTTTCGCGCTTTTTTCTGATCACCCCACTTCTTGGCTATTCGTTAAACTGATTTGTGGGTGTGGTGAGGGGTGTATTTATAGGCATTTTGAGGTTTGGGAAACTTTGCCCCTCCTGGTAGGAATGTATATCCCATACGTCACTAGCTCATGGACTCTTGCTAATATGAAAGAAATGAATTTATCAGGTAAGTTCTTACATAAATTATGTTTTCCTGACACTGACTCCATTAAATATTCATGGCGCACGGTGCCTAAAGTAGAAGGGGCTATTTTTAAGAGAACTACGATCCCTCTAGATGGTAGCTGCTCCTTTAAGGATCCCATGGACAAGAAACTGGAGACTTATTTGAAAAAAAATGTATTTTCATCAGGGTATTCAATGGCAACCTGCAGTTTGTATTGCCACTGTAGCAGGTGCTGCATCTTATCTTATTGGTGCAATGCCTTGTTTGAATCTATTTTAGTAGAGACTCAGTTGGAGGAGATACAGGATAGGATTAAGGCGCTCAAACTGGCCAATTCCTTTATTTCTAAAGCTACCATGCAAGTTATTAGACTGGGAGCCAAGATGTCTGGCTTAACTGTCTTAGCCCGCAGGGCTTTGTGGCTAAAATCTTGGTCAGATGTTACCTCTAAGTCCAAGCTTCTGGCGCTTCCTTACAAGGGTAAGACCTTGTTTGGGCCTGGTCTGGCAGAATGGGCACTTTTCTACCACAAGACAAGAACAGGCCTATTGGACGTCAAATAATTCTTCGTTCCTTTCGTTACTTCAAAGGAAAGTCTTCCTCTTCCAAGCAGGAGCAGTCCAAGTCTTCTTGGAAACCCAATCAGTCTTGGAACAAGGGGAAGCAATCAAAGAAACCCGCAGCTGAGTTTAAGTTAGCATAAAGGGTTTGCCCCTGGTCCGGATCAAGTGGGGGGCAGACTTTCTCTATTTTTTCAAGCTTGGATACAAGATGTCACATATCCTTGGGCTGTGGACATAGTATCTCAGGGTTACAAAATAGAATTCAAAACTTTCCCTCCCAGGGGCAGATTTCTTCTCTCAAGATTATCTGCAGACCAGATAGAGGCATTTTTGAAATGCATTCACGACCTTTCCTCCATGGGGGTGATAGTTCTTGTAAGGGAACAAGGTCTAGGATTCTACTCAAATCTGTTTGTGGTTCCCAAAAAAAAGGCAACTTTTCGACCCATTTTAGACCTTAAGTGCCTCAAGTTTCTCAGGGTGCCTTCCTTCAAAATGGAAACCATTCGTTCCATTTTTCCTTTGGTCCAAGAGGGTCAGTTTATGACTACCATAGACCTAAGGATACGTATCTGCAAGTTCCCATCCACAGGGATCATCCAGGGATGCTCCAAGCTTGAGCAGTCCAAGTCCTCATGGAGACCCAATCAGGCTTGGAATAAGGGAAGGCAAGCAAAGAAGCCTTCATCTAAGTAAGACTAAGTTAGCATGAAGGGTCCGCCACAGGTCTGGTGCTGGATCAGGTGTGGGGGGGCAGACTTTCCTTTTTTCAACAAACTTGGATATGCGATGTCCCAGACCCATGGGCTGTGGACATAGTATCTCAGGGTTACAAAATAGTCCAACATTTGTCCTCCCAGGCGCAGATTCCATCTCAAGATTTTCTGCAGACCAGGTAAAAAGAAATGCATTCTTGAACTGCTTTCAGGACCTTTTCTTCCTGGGAGTGATTGTTTCAGTTCCGCTAAGGAAACCAAGTCTAGTATTCTATTCAAATCTGTTTGTGGTTCCCAAAAAAGAGGAAACTTTTCAACCCATTTTAGAACTGAAGTGTCAACAAATTTCTCAGGGTGCCGTCCTTCAAAATGGAAGCCATTCGTTCTATTCTTCCTTTGGTCCAAGAATATCATTTTATGACGACCATAGACATGAAGGACGCAAATCTTTATGTTCCCATCCACAGCGATGATCATCAAATTCCTGAGATTCGCTTTCCTAGACAAGCAATTTTAGTTTGTTATTCTTCCGTTTGTGGTTGCCACAGCTCCCATAATTTTTTCAAAGGTTTTGGGGGCTCTCTTGGCAGTTGTCAGGTCTCAGAGAATTGTAATGGTGCCCTATCTGGACTACATCTTGGTTCAGGTGCTATCTTTTCAACTAGCAAACTCTCATACAGAGATCTTGTCTTTTCTACGCTCCCACGGATGGAAAGTGAATCTGGAGAAGAGTTCCCTTATTCCAGCTACAAGGGTCTGTTTCTTAGGGACCATCATAGATTCCCTATCTATGAAGATTTTTCTGACGGCGGTCAGAAAATCCAAAATTCTCTCCTTGCCTCTCTACAGTCAACTGTTTGGCCACCAGTAGCTCAATGCATAGAGGTAATTGGTCTGGTTGCTTTTATGGACATTGTTCCCTTCTCCTATCTGCCATCCACATTCCAGGAGTGGACAACTGGAAGGCGGATTTTCTGAGTAGAGAGAGTTTTCATCCCGGAGAGTGAGCCCTCCATCCGGAGGTGTTCTCTGGGTTAGCCTTCAAGTGTGTGTGTGTGTGTGTGTGTGTGTGTGGGTACCGGAGTTGGATCTGATGGCGTCTTGTCAGAACGCCAAGCTTCCAAGGTACGGTTCAAGGTCGAGATCCTCAGGCTGCCCTGATAGATGCGGTTCCTTAGGATTTTGGTCTAGCATACCTCTTTCCTCAGTTTGCTCTCCTTCCATGAGTCATTGCTTGTATGAAGCAGGAGAGAGCGTCTATAATTCTAATAGCTCCTGCATGGCCTTGCAGGATCTGGTTTGCAGACTTATTGAAGATGTCATCTCTTCCTCCTTGGAGGTTACCTCTGAGGAAGGACCTAACTCAGGGTCCTTTCCTCCATCCAAATCTTGTTTCTCTGAAGCGGACTGCATGGAGATTAAACGCTTAGTTCTGGCTAAGCGTGGGTTTTCTGAGACAGTCATTAATACCGTGCTTCAGGCTCTCAAGCCTGTTACTCGTAAAATTTACCATAAGGTATGGCACAAATACCTGTATTAATGTGAATCGAAGGGCTTCTCTTTAAGTAGGGTTAGGATTCCTAGAATTTTGTCTTTTCTCCAGGAAGGTCTGGAGAAAGCGTCAGTCAGATGTTCATTCTTTTTGTCAGGCCCTGGTCAGAACCAGGCCTGTGTTTAAACCTGTTGCTCCTCCTTGGATCCTTAACCTAGTTCTGCAGCAGGCTCAGTTTGAGCCAATGCATTATGTAGAAATATTAATCAGGAAATTGATGTTCCTTCTCTGTCCTAATCCTTCTCAAAAGGAATGTCAGTTGCAGAACTTGGATGTTGTGCATGCTCTAAAATTCTACCTACAGGCGACTTAGGATTTTCACCAGTCTTCTGCCCTGTTTGTTTCTAAGGAAAGCAGAAGGGTCAGCAGACCACTTCTACTTCTCTTTCCCTCTGGTTGAGAAGTATGATTCGTTTTGCTTATGAGACTGCAGGACAGCAGCCTCCTGAGAGAATTACTGCTCATTCCACTAGGGCTGTCTCCTCTTGGGCTTTCAAAAATGAAGCTTCTGTGGAACAGATTTGCGAGGCTGCAACATGGTCCTCTTTGCATACTTTTCCAAATTTGATACTTTTGCCTCGGCTGAGGCCTCTTTTGGGAGACCGGTTCTTCAAGCGGTGGGGCCTTATGTTTAGGTTTACTTGTCTTGTTCTCCCTCCCTGTTCATTCCGTGTCCTCTAGCTTGGGTATTGGTTCCTACTAGTAATTGGAATGACGTTGTGGATTCTCCATGTCTTAGGAAAGAAAACAAAATGTATGCTTACCTGATAAAATTCTTTATTTCCGGACATGGAGAGTCCACAACCCCACCCTTATGTAGACAGTATTTTTTGTTAAATCTCCGGCACCCCTACACCTTTGTGTTATCGTTTTTCCATTTCCCTTCGGCTGAATGACTGGGGGTTATGGGTAAGGGAAGTGACACTTAACAGCTTTGCTGTGGTGCTCTTTGCCGCCTCCTGCTGGCCAGGAGTGAATATCCCCACTAGTAATTTGAATGACATTGTGGACTCTCCATGTCTGGAAATAAATTTATCAGGTAAGCATAAATTTTTGTTTTAAGCTAGACCAGATTGATTTAAGTAAATCTTCTATATGTGCTGTTTGGTGGAGAGAAAACATGTGTAAACTCGTTTTATTTAGGCATACAAACCTCAAAGTATAATAAAAACAGAATTTATGCTTACCTAATAAATTACTTTCTCCAACGGTGTGTCCGGTCCACGGCGTCATCCTTACTTGTGGTAATATCTCTTCCCCAACAGGAAATGGCAGAGTCCCAGCAAAGCTGGCCATATAGTCCCTCCTAGGCTCCGCCCACCCCAGTCATTCGACCGACGGACAGGAGGAAAAATATAGGAGAAACCATATGGTACCGTGGTGACTGTAGTTAGAGAAAATAATTCATCAGACCTGATTAAAAAACCAGGGCGGGCCGTGGACCGGACACACCGCTGGAGAAAGTAATTTATCAGGTAAGCATAAATTCTGTTTTCTCCAACATTGGTGTGTCCGGTCCACAGCGTCATCCTTACTTGTGGGAACCAATACCAAAGCTTTAGGACACGGATGAAGGGAGGGAGCAAATCAGGTTACCTAAACGGAAGGCACCACGGCTTTCAAAACCTTTCTCCCAAAAATAGCCTCCGAAGAAGCAAAAGTGTAAAATTTGGCAAAAGTGTGCAGTGAAGACCAAGTCGCTGCCTTACATATCTGGTCAACAGAAGCCTCGTTCTTGAAGGCCCATGTGGAAGCCACAGCCCTAGTGGAGTGAGCTGTGATTCTTTCAGGAGGCTGCCGTCCGGCAGTCTCATAAACCAATCGGATGATGCTTTTAAGCCAAAAGGAAAGAGAGGTAGAAGTCGCTTTTTGACCTCTCCTTTTACCAGAATAGACAACAAACAAAGAAGATGTTTGTCTGAAATCTTTTGTAGCCTCTAAATAGAATTTTAGAGCACGGACTACGTCCAAATTGTGTAACAAACGTTCCTTCTTTGAAACTGGATTCGGACATAAAGAAGGTACAACTATCTCCTGGTTAATATTCTTGTTAGAAACAACCTTTGGAAGAAAACCAGGCTTAGTACGCAAAACCACCTTATCTGCATGGAACACCAGATAGGGCGGAGGCAAAAAGCTCTTAACCATCTCTGTGGAGATGTTGCCTGTGCAACGGCAAAGAGAATGACTGGGGTGGGCGGAGCCTAGGAGGGACTATATGGCCAGCTTTGCTTGGACTCTTTGCCATTTCCTGCTGGGGAAGAGAGATTCCCACAAGTAAGGATGACGCCGTGGACCGGACACACCAATGTTGGCGACAATTAAAACCCCTTATTTCCATAAATATCTAATAGTTTGCTTAGAAGTGGTAGGCTTAGGATTGGAGCTGTCAATTTCAGGATGAAGTGGGATATTGAAATCACCTCCTACGAAAATAAATACTTTTAAAATATCTAGTATACATTGAAAGGTTTTCCAGAGAAAGGGAAGTTGCTTGATATTCAGGGCATACATATAAATAAGCATCACAGGTTGGAAGTTTTTTTTTTTTTTTGTGTGTAAGTATTTGGACAACACTTTTTTTTTTTTTTTATGTAAATGCACTATACACTACTGTGTATAATTAGACCCATAATATTTAGGTTCATGTAGGCATCTAAAATGTCTCCTGTCAAAATAGGATATCTCCTTTTTCTCTTACGCAGGTCTGAAAGAGCTATAGATATGTTTTGAGTGATGAATTGAATTTGTATACCTAAAGTCTTAAGCCTAAGGATTGATTAGCCCAGTGATTTTTAACCTTTTTTATGCCGTGGCACACTTTTTTACATTAAAAAAATCCCGTGGCACACCACCATCCCAAAATTTTAAAAAAATCACACATTGTAGCCTAATACAGCATATATATATATATATATATATATATATATATATATATATATATATATATATATATATATATATATATATATATATATATATATATATACACACATACACACAAACACACACATACTGTATGTATTGTGCTGTTATGCCATGCCTCCTACAAACTACCCCTGCACTGGGAGTAAAAAACAAGCAAAGTTTAAAAAATATGTCACACGGTTGTCAGTCTGCTGTGGCACACCTGAGGATCTCTCACGGCACACTAGTGTGCCACGGCACACTGGTTGAAAAACACTGGATTAGCCAAATACCACATTGGAACTTAACATATATGCATACGAAGAGAGAAGCGCTCTACCAGGAACAAACAGCTCATCAGCTAGTTCTATGGCGATTTACCACCCAGGAGCAGCCTCTTTTCGACTAGTGTGCTTTTCATAGAGGAAAACTTTCCTGAAGTATATCAGTCTGATCAATCCAAGTAAGGTCAGTCCAGCCCCAAAATACCAGGCAATTCTCCTCTGAACAAGATCGTTTCGGACCCCTATTGGCCTTGTCAATGAGATGAAGCCACATTCCTCTAAGCACACTGGGCAAGGATTCCACGTCTGGTTTCCCTTATCACCCATAGGGAGTCAACATTGGTATCCTGATCACAGGAAGATCCTTCCATCACAAGGTCTCTTCTTCCATCAAGACCTCAAATCTCTCAATTTAAAGGCATGGTGATTAAACATCTGATTTTATCTGAGAGGTTTTCTCTTGTAAGGTGTATCCAGTCCACGGATCATCCATTACTTGTGGGATATTCTCCTTCCCAACAGGAAGTTGCAAGAGGATCACCCACAGCAGAGCTGCTATATAGCTCCTCCCCTAACTGCCATATCCAGTCATTCTCTTGCAACTCTAGACAAGCATGGAGGTAGTAAGAGAGTAGTGGTTAAACGTAGTTGTTTTTCTTCTTCAATCAAAAGTTTATTTTTAAATGGTACCGGAGTTGTACTATTTTGTCCCAGGCAGATAATAGAAGAAGAATCTGCCTGTGATTTCTATGATCTTAGCAGGTTGTAACTAAGATCCATTGCTGTTCTCACACATAACTGAACAGAGAGGTAACTTCAGAGGGGGAATGGCGTGCAGGTTATCCTGCTATGAGGTATGTGCAGTTAAATTTTTTTCTAGAAAATGTGAATGCTAGAAAATGCTGCTGATACCAGATTTATGTAAGGTAAGCCTGAATACAGTTATTTAATAGCGACTGGTATCATGCTTACTTTCTGAGGTAATACTCTTATAGATTTACAATATAAAACGTTTGCTGGCATGTTTAAACGTTTTTATATATACTTTGGTGATAAAACTTTATTGGGGCCTAGTTTTTTTCCACATGGCTGGCTTAAATTTGCCTAGAAACAGTTTTCTGAGGCTTTCCACTGTTTTACTATGAGTGGGAGGGGCCTAATTTATAATTTTTTTAATTTTATTTTTTGCTTGTTAACTTTATTTAAAGTGTTTTCCAAGCTTGCTGGTCTGATTGCTAGTCTGTTTAAACATGTCTGACATAGAGGAAACTCCTTGTTCATTATGTTTAGAAGCCATGGTGGAACCCCCTCTTAGAATGTGTACCAAATGTACTGATTTAAGATCATATTCTGTCTTTAAAAAATTTATCACCAGAGGAATCTGACAAGGGGGAAGTTATGCTGACTAACTCGCCCCACGTGTCAGACCCTTTGACTCCCGCTCAAGGGACTCACGCACTAATGGCGCCAAGTACATCTAGTACGCCCATAGCGTTTACTTTACAAGACATGGCGGCGGTCATGGATGATACCCTGTCAGCGGTATTATCCAGACTACCTGGGTTTAGAGGAAAGCGAGACAGCTCTGGAGTTAGAAGAAATACAGAGCATACTGACGCTTTAAGAGCTATGTCTGATACTCCCTCACAATATACAGAAGCTGAGGAAGGAGAGCTTCTTTCTGTGGGTGATGGTTCTGACGCAGGGAAAAAGATTCAACCTGATTCTGATATGTCTACATTTAAATTTAAGCTTGAACACCTCCGATTGTTGCTCAGGGAGGTTTTAGCTGCTCTGAATGACTGTGATACAATTGCAGTGCCAGAAAAATTGTATAGATTGGACAAATACTATGCAGTGCCGGTGTGCACTGATGTCTTTCCAATACCTAAAAGGTTTACAGAAATTATTACTAAGGAATGGGATAGACCAGGTGTGCCGTTCTCTCCCCCTCATATTTTTAAGAAAATGTTTCCAATAGATAACACCACACGGGACTTATGGCAGACAGTTCCTAAGGTGGAGGGAGCAGTTTCTACCCTAGCTAAGCGTACTACTATCCCTGTCGAGGACAGTTGTGCTTTCTCAGATCCAATGGATAAAAAGTTAGAGGGTTACCTTAAGAAAATGTTTATTCAACAAGGTTTTATTCTACAGCCCCTTGCATGCATTGCCCCAGTCACTGCTGCTGCGGCTTTCTGGTTTGAGTCTCTGGAAGAGGCTTTACAGGTAGAGACCCCATTGGATGACATACTTGACAAGCTTAGAGCACTTAAGCTAGCCAATTCTTTTATTTCTGATGCCATTGTTCATTTGACTAAACAAACGGCTAAAAATTCTGGTTTTGCTATTCAAGCGCGCAGGGCGCTATGGCTTAAATCATGGTCAGCTGACGTTACTTCAAAGTCTAAGCTGCTTAACATTCCCTTCAAGGGGCAAACCCTATTCGGGCCTGGTTTGAAGGAGATCATTTCTGATATCACTGGAGGAAAAGGTCATGCCCTTCCTCAGGATAGGTCCAAAAGGGCCAAACAGACTAATTTTCGTGCCTTTCGAAACTTCAAGGCGACTGCGGCATCAACTTCCTCTAATGCAAAACAAAACGGAACTTTTGCCCAGTCCAAGTCGGTCTGGAGACCTAACCAGACCTGGAACAAAGGTAAGCAGGCCAAAAAACCTGCTGATGCTCCTAAGACAGCATGAAGGATTGGCCCCCTATCCGGTAACGGATCTAGTAGGGGGCAGACTTTCGCTCTTCGCCCAGGATTGGGCAAGAGATGTCCAGGATCCCTGGGCGTTGGAAATTGTATCCCAGGGATATCTTCTGGACTTCAGAGCTTCTCCTCCAAAAGGGAGATTTCACCTTTCACAATTATATGCAAACCAGATAAAGAGAAAGGCATTCTTACACTGTGTTCAAGACCTCCTAGTTATGGGAGTGATCCATCCAGTTCCAAAGGACGAACAGGGACAGGGATTTTACTCAAATCTGTTTGTGGTTCCCAAAAAAGAGGGAACCTTCAGACCAATTTTAGATCTCAAGATCTTAAACAAATTCCTCAGAGTCCCATCATTCAAGATGGAGACTATTCGTACCATCCTCCCTATGATCCAGGAGGGTCAATACATGACTACAGTGGATTTAAAGGATGCTTATCTTAACATTCCGATACACAAAGATCATCATCGGTTTCTCTGGTGGCTATCTCGGGTTCATATGTCCAAGCGAATGACCTTTCGCAGGCCAGATTGGTCAATTGTAACGACAGATGCCAGCCTTCTAGGCTGGGGGGCAGTCTGGAACTCCCTGAAGGCTCAGGGATCGTGGACTCAGGAGGAGACGCTCCTTCCAATAAACATTCTGGAACTAAGTGCGATATTCAATGCTTTTCAGACTTGGCCTCAGCTAGCGACAATGAGGTTCATCAGATTTCAGTCGGACAACATCACAACTGTGGCTTAAATCAACCATCAAGGGGGATCAAGGAGTTCCCTAGCGATGTTAGAAGTCTCAAAAATAATTCGCTGGGCAGAGATTCACTCTTGCCACCTATCAGCTATCCATATCCCAGGTGTAGAGAACTGGGAGGCGGATTTTCTAAGTCGACAAGACTTTTCATCCGGGGGAGTGGGAACTCCATCCTGAGGTGTTTGAACAATTGATTCATCGTTGGGGCACACCAGAACTGGATCTCATGGCGTCTCGCCAGAACGCCAAACTTCCTTGTTACGGATCCAGGTCCAGGGACTCCAAGGCAATGCTGATAGATGCTCTAGCAGCGCCTTGGTCCTTCAACCTGGCTTATGTGTTTCCACCGTTTCCTCTGCTCCCTCGTCTGATTGCCAAAATCAAGCAGGAGAGAGCATCGGTGATCTTGATAGCGCCTGCGTGGCCACGCAGGGCTTGGTATGCAGATCTGGTGGACATGTCATCCTTTCCACCATGGACTCTGCCGCTGAGACAGGACCTTCTACTTCAAGGTCTTTTCAACCATCCAAATTTAATTTCTCTGAAACTGACTGCCTGGAGATTGAACGCTTGATTTTATCAAAGCGTGGCTTCTCCGAGTCAGTCATTGATACCTTAATTCAGGCACGAAAGCCTGTCACCAGGACAATCTATCATAAGATATGGCGTAAATATCTTCATTGGTGTGAATCCAAGGGCTACTCATGGAGTAAGGTCAGGATTCCCAGGATATTTTTTTCTCCAAGAAGGATTGGAAAAAGGATTGTCAGCTAGTTCCTTAAAGGGACAGATCTCTGCTCTGTCTATTCTTTTGCACAAGCGTCTGGCGGATGTGCCAGACGTTCAGGCATTTTGTCAGGCTTTAGTTCGACTTAAGTCTGTGTTTAAATCTGTTGCTCCGCCTTGGAGCTTATATTTGGTTCTTAAAGTTCTTCAAGGGGTTCCGTTTGAACCTCTTCATTCCATAGATCTGTCTATTACACAATCTTGACGTGGTTCGTGCTTTAAAGTATTATTTACAAGCTACTAAAGATTTTCGTCAAACATCTGCTTTGTTGTCTACTCTGGACAGAGGAGAGGTCAAAAGGCTTCGGCAACCTCTCTTTCGTTTTGGCTAAGAAGCATAATTCGCTTAGCTTATGAGACTGCTGGCCTGCAGCCTCCTGAAAGGATTACAGCTCATTCTACTAGAGCTGTGGCTTCCACTTTGGCCTTTAAAAACGAGGCTTCTGTTGAACAGATTTGCAAGGCGGCAACTTGGTCTTCGCTTCATACCTTTTCAAAATTCTATAAATTTGATACTTTTGCTTCTTCGGAGGCTATTTTTGGGAGAAAGGTTCTACAGGCAGTGTTACCTTCCGTTTAAGTACCTGCCTTGTCCCTCCCTTCATCCGTGTACTTTAGTTTTGGTATTGGTATCCCACAAGTAATGGATGATCCGTGGACTGGATACACCTTACAAGAGAAAACATAATTTATGCTTACCTGATAAATTTATTTCTCTTGTGGTGTATCCAGTCCACGGCCCGCCCTGTCATTTTAAGGCAGGTATTTTTTACTTTTAAACTTCAGTCACCACGGCACCCTATGGTTTCTCCTTTCTCTGCTTGTCTTCGGTCGAATGACTGGATATGGCAGTTAGGGGAGGAGCTATATAGCAGCTCTGCTGTGGGTGATCCTCTTGCAACTTCCTGTTGGGAAGGAGAATATCCCACAAGTAATGGATGATCTGTGGACTGGATACACCACAAGAGAAATAAATTTATCAGGTAAGCATAAATTATGTTTTTCAGATAGACGCTTCGATTCAGGCCAAAACACCTTTTATGAGTCTAAGAATTACTGTTGGAAATCTTAGAATTAATTGAATTCTACAATTTTTTTTCAGGATAGTTTGATGAGGATATATTAGCCAGTTCCCTTTAAAGCAAATTTTCTGCCCTTTCAGTCTTGTATCACAAGAAGATTTCTAGACTTCCCATTATTCAAGCCTATAAAACCAGTTATCAGGCCTGCTTTTTCTTCTTGAAACCTTTTGAGGGTTCTTCCAGCCATAGTCATTTTAACTTATGCATGGTCTTGACATTAAACTGTTTTGGAAGGTTCTTTCTCTTGGCCATTTCATCAGTCAGAATGTTTTTCAATACTTTCTTTACTTGTAATTCTCCATTCCAGATTTTTCATCAGTATAAAGCCATCATAATTACCAACTACTCTTTCCTTCCTAAGGTTGTTTCTTCTGAAAACATCAAAAGGGAAATTGTAGTCCCATCTCTCTCTCTGTCCAAGGCAAAAAACGATGGAGAGATTACTTCATAGCTTGGATGTAGTCAGGGCCTTGAAATTTTATCTTCAAGCCAAATAATTCAGAAATGTTTCCTTTAGCATCTACTTCTCAGTTTCCTCAGGGGACAGAAAGCTGCTGCAATCACCTTGGCAGCTTGGTCTATACCCCCCCACAGCTTGGGTATAGGATTCCACATGTGATGGCTTGTGGACTCACAATCCTTATGAAAGAAAACAAAATTTATACTTACTTGATAAACAAATTTCTTTCATGATGGTTAGTCTATGTGGCCTCCCCTTGATCCACTTTTTCCATGACTGTTGTCAGCAGTACCAGTTTGTTCTTCTTACTCTTTCCCTTTATTACTTTTTCTCATTTTTCTTAACCATTATATATGATTAAGGAATCATGAGAAAGTGGGTTGGATTAAAGCTTCGTTGTGTGGGTTTTTTCCCTACTCCTATAGGACTGTCCCACGTGATTGCTCATGTCTCACCATCCTGTAAGAAATTAATGTATCAGATAAACATTTGTTGAAGGAGCAGCAATGCTCTGCTGGGAGCTAACTGAACATATACTGTATGTTATGCCACCAATCAGCAGCTAGCTCCCACTGGTGCATTGCTGCTCTTGATCCTACCTAGCTATGCTGTTCAACAACTGATAAGAGAACAAAGCAAATTTGATCATATAAATAGGAAAGTTTAATATTGCATGCACTAGCTGAATCATGAAAGTTTTTAATTTTGACTTCTGTCCTTTTTAATTTTAGCAAAGAAAAAAAACCGCTTAGAGTATAAAATCGTTCAGTCAGAATTTGACTTGTAACTACACTCGTTTACCCTCCTGCTTGTGATAAAGCTACCGCTGCATTGAAAATATTCAATATTTAAATATTGACTTTTGTTGCTCTGAGTATTTTTAGCCCAAGCTATACTTTTATTTAGCTAGAATCTAAGATGCTTATGCTAAACTGTAACTTTGCCCCAACTGTAGTATGTTTATAAGAGCTCTTACTCATTTTTTTTATCATCTTTCTCCACAGCTGTGCCCAAGCCAGCAACACCTACTCCCCCTGTTGTGACTCGTGCTGTCACACCTCCACAGACTCGAGCCCCTGTTGCCAGACCCCCAACTATCACCCAGGCTCCCATTCCTTACCAAGCCACTGTCACTCAGGACCTTGTGGTTCCTCCACTAGTGACCCCGGTTTCAGCCCCTCAACCCCTGCAGAGTCATCCTGCTGTCATCCCCACTGCTGCCCAGCCTGTAAAGGTGAGAAGAATGGAATAACCTATATTGCAAAGATATCCACTAATCATTCTACATTAAACGGACATAACACTTTGTAAATACAAGATTTTTCTGAAGTCTAGCAATAAATTAACATACTTGGTGAGTGTATTTTTTGATGCATTAATAACTTGTTTGATGCAATTGTTTTTCAACAGCCAAACTTCACCCACTTTTTGCTTTATATGGAGGAGCCAATTTTGACTCGCTACTGTAGTAGACAAATCTAGCATATTGGTCCTTTTTGTAAGAAAACGTTCAGTTGTTTTGCAGTTCATTTGAGCAGTTAAGGAGAAAGATGACATGGTCCATGTCCACTTCCAATTCTCAGAATTGAGGATATCTCACAAGTTTCAGAATTAACCTAGGGAATGGGCAAAGATATTTAGTAGATTGCAACATTGTTTTAATACTCATAAGTAGTTTATATTACAATCTGTTTCATGTCCCTTTAATCATGGGTTTAAATCAGTGCCTGCTGTTGATTCTGCAGCCTCTTTCATTGTATTTTTCAAAACTACAATTGGCTTTGCACTTTCAAGGTATTTGAAACCCAAAACATTTTTGTGATTCAGAAAGAGCATATTAAAAAAAAAAAAAAAAAAAAAAAATTCAGTTTACTTTTATTTTGAAATTTTGCTGAATTTGCATGCTATTCTATGATGTAGGTAGGCATCTGGAGCACTACATGGCAGGAAATAGTGTTGCCATCTAGTGCTCTTGCAAATGGATAACATTCTTGCAAAACTTGCTGCCATATAGTGCTCTAGAAATGGGCCGGCTCCTAAGCATATGTCCCTTCTTTTCAACAAAATATACCAAGAGAACGAAGAAAAGTTGATAATATAAGTAAATTCTAAAGTTGATTAAAATTGCATGCTCTGTCTGAATTATGCAAGATAAAATGTGGGTTTCATACCCCTTATAATATCTGTGCTTTGCATAAGGGTTTCTTGAATTTAGTCTGATTACTTGAAAATTGCTTTTCTTTTCTAGACAAAGAAGGGAGTGAAAAGGAAAGCAGACACCACAACCCCAACTGCTCACGACCCGCCCCATGAATCCTCCCCACTCCCCAGTGACCCTAAGCCACCAAGGGTTGCTCCTAGAAGAGAAAGTGGACGCCAGGCTCGACCAGCCAAGAAAACAGAGGTGCCTGACTCTCAGCTTCCTGCCCCTCCAGTTTTACATCCTCTGTCACCTCCCCCATTAATACCAGAAAAGAACAGCAGAAAGACATCTGAGCAATTGCAGTATTGTGCTGGTATTGTTCGTGAGATGTTTTCCAAGAAGCATCAAGCATATGCATGGCCATTTTATAAGCCTGTGGATGTAGAGACTCTTGGGTTACATGACTACTGTGAGATCATTAAGCATCCAATGGATTTAAGTACCATCAAGGTGAGAGGATGTTCCAGTTTTTATAAATATTACCCCATTCACATTTTGACATGGAGCATTCATAGAATATATATTTAATATAGCCCATCCAAATGAGAACATGTCACTGACAGCTGCACTTACTGTTCAGAGTTGCAGATTTTAAGTAAATAATGGGGATTGCATGCATGTTCCACATGTGCCTCTGCTTGTATCCCCTCGCTAGCAGTTGCAAGTGGGTTGGCAGCAAAGCAGGTATCAGTCCTTTATTTTACTGGCATGTGCCCAAAAATTCCATGTAGTATTTGTTAGAAAACCTTTTAGTGCTTTTTTTCTTTCATGCAGGTGGTGAGAGTCCATAATCCATTACTCCTGGGAATTACTTTTCCCTGCCACTAGGAGGAGGCAAAGATTTCGAAACCCCTCCCACCTTACTGGTAAACTAGTCTTTTCTTTGTCTCCGCTGGAGGAAGGTGAAGAATGAAGATGTGCTTGTTCTGTGAGAGGGGTTCTCATTGTTTATTGTTAATAGGCTGAGGTATCAACTCTAGCATATTTTGTTACACATGCCTTTTAATGTTTTAATTCATTCAGACCAATATAATGCTGTTCTAAGGGTATTGCTGCTGCTTGTTCTTTACAGGGTAGTTCATCTGATTTTGACCCTGGTGTAAAGGACTTCATCCGTTTAATAGTTTCTGAACTGTCAGCAGTTATGACGTCTTCAAGTAAGCATAATGAAAGGTCAGTTCTATATTTGCTTTCTACTAGTTCTAAACTTTTTTTTTTTTTATGTTCATTCTCTGCTAAAGGAGGTTAATGAACCTTAAGAAGCAGAGTATACATCTACAAAATGTTTAGATATCTTTAAGTCTTTGGTTAAAACCACTAACATTTTAGGTGGTTTCTTTTCAAGGAATGAACTCTAATTTTTTTGACTTGTTTTTAGTTTGACTCTAATTTAGATTCTATTATTTCTACTTTTACTGGAGGTAACGTCCACAGGTAAATTTTAGACTTTCAATTATTTTCATTTCTTTCATCAGACCAGGAAATAAAAAAAATCTGATTCCTCCAAGTTTAAATTAGAACAGACTTAAATAGTCCAAGACGTCTATCCCTATTTCCAATTCTGCATGAAGGTAAGGGGCCCGGCATATGGACTCGGGAGGAGTGTGTTATCCCCATAAACATCTTGGAGTTGAGAGCGATCTACAATGCTCTGATGGCTTGGCCTCAATTGTCCTTAGCCAGGTTTCAGGTTCCAATCGGACATCACCTTAGTGGCTTACATCAACCACCAGGGGGGAACTCGGAGTTGGGATTTCGTTCTAGCATACCTGTTTCCTCCATTCCCGCTCCTTCCACGAGTCATTGTTCGTATCAAATAGGAGAGAGCGTATGTAATTCTAATAGCTCCTGCTTGGCCTTGCAGTATCTGGTATGCAGACCTTGTAAAGATGTAATCTCTTCCTCCTTGGAGGTTACCTCTGAGGAAGGACCTTTTTAACTTGGGGTCCTTTCCTCCATCCAAATCTCGTTTCTCTGAAGCTGACTGCAAGGATGTTGAACGCTTAGTTCTGGCTAACTGTAGGTTTTCTGAATCGGTTATTGCTACCATGCAGCAGGCTTGCAAGCCTATTACTTCTAAAATTTACCATAAGGTATGGCGTAAATACCTTTTTGATGGTGTGAATCGAGGGGCTACTCTTGGAGTAGGGTCAGGATTCCTAGAATTTTGTCTTTTCTCCAGGAAGGTCTGGAGAAAGGGTTGTCGGTCAGATTTCTGCATTATCTATTCTTTTACATAAGCGTCTGGCTGATGTGCCAGAAGTTCAATCTTTTTGTTAGGCCCTGGTCAGAATCAGGCCTGTGTTTAAACCTGTTGCTTCTCCTTGGAACCTTAAAGGGACATTATACACTCATTTTTTCTTTGCATAAATGCGTTGTAGATGATCTATTTATAAAGCCCATAAAGTGTTTTCTTTTTTAAAATGTATAGTTTTGCTTATTTTTAAATAACATTGCTCTGATTTTCAGACTCCTAACCAAGCCCCAAAGTTTTATGAGAATACCGTCAGCTACCTTCTCCAGCTTGCTCCTGTTTGTATAAAGGGTCTTTTCATATGCAAAAGAAGGGGGAGGGGGGAGTGTCTATTTCCCACTTGCAGTGGGTTTTCCAGCTGCCTTTTCAACAGAGCTAAACTGAGAGCTTCTAAGTAAGTTTTTAAACAGTTTTATACTGGATTTTTTTTATCAGTATCTGTGCATCTTATTCTTTATAGTAGTGTCTATTACATAAAGTTATTTGAAAATGAGTGTATACTGTCCTTTTAATCTAGTTCTTAGACGTTTTGCAGCAGGCTCCGTTTGAGCCAATGCATTCCATAGATATTAAGCTGTTATCTTGGAAGGTTTTGTTTCTAATTGCTATTTCTTCTGCTCTGGGAGTTTCTGAGTTCTCGGCTTTGCAGTGCAATTTGCCTTACCTTATTTTTCATGCGGATAAAGCAGTTCTTCGTACTAAATTGGATTTTCTCCCTAAGGTGGTTTAGAATATAAATATTAATCGGGAAATAGTTGTTCCTTCTCTCTGTCTCAATCCTTCTTCTCATAAGGAACATCTGTTGCACAACTTGGATGTTGTGCTGCTCTAAGGTTCTACCTACAGGCTACTTAGGATTTTTCTCCAGTCTTCTGCCCTGTTTGTTTCTCATGAAAGCCTAAGGGTCAGAAGGCTACTTCTACTTCTCTTTTTCTCTGGTTGAGAAGTATGATTCGTTTTGCATATGAGACTGCTGGACAGCAGCCTCCTGAGAGACTTACAGCTCATTCCACTAGGGCTGTCTCCTCTACTTGGGCTTTAAAAAATTAAGCTTCTGTGCAAGGCTGCAACATGGTCCTCTCTGCATACTTTACCAAATTTTTCAAATTTGATACTTTTCCCTCAACTGAGGCCTCTTTTGGGTGAAAGGTTCTATAAGAGGTGGTGCCTTCTGTTTCGGTCTGCATGCCTTGTTCTCCCTCCCTGTTCATACCGTGTTCTCCAGCTTGGTTATTGTTCCCTCTAGTAATTGGAATGAAATTGTTAACTCTCCATGTCTTAGGAAACAAAATGTATGCTTACTTGATACATTTCTTTCCGGACATGGAGAGTCCATCCAAGACCCCACCCTTAATATTAGACTGACTTTTTTTTCTTTCATGTAATTAGCATGAGTCCATGAGCTAGTGACGTATGGGATATACATTCCTACCAGGAGGGGCAAAGTTTCCCAAACCTCAAAATGCCTATAAATACACCCCTCACCACACCCACAATTCAGTTTTACAAACTTTGCCTCCCATGGAGGTGGTGAAGTAAGTTTTTGTGCTAGATTCTACGTTGATATGCGCTTCGCAGCAGGCTGAAGCCCGGTTTTCCTCAGAGTGCAGTGAATGTCAGAGGGATGTGAAGAGAGTATTTCCTATTTGAATACAATGGTCTTCCTCTAGGGGATCTATTTCATATGTTCTCTGTTATCTTATCCTTTCTAAGGAGAGCTTATTTATGTTAAGGTAATCTTCTTAGACCTGCTATTTATTTGGCTGATGTTGCTGCAGCTTCCACTTTCTGGTTGGGGGCTTTAGCGCAACAAGTGTCAGACCATAATGCTTATAGCATTGTTAAACTTCTTCAACATGTTAATAACTTTGTTTATGATGCCATTTTTTATATCATTAGAATTGATGTCGGGTATATGTCTTTAGCTATTTTAGCTAGAAGAGCTTTATGGCTTAAAACTTGGAATGCTGATATGTCTTCTAAGTCAACTTTGCTTTCCCTTTCTTTCCAAGGTAATAAATTATTTGGTTCCCAGTTGGATTCTATTATTTCAACTGTTACTGGGGGGAAAGGAACTTTTTTACCTCAGGATAAAAAATCTAAAGGTAAATATAGGGCTGCTAATCGTTTTCGTTCCTTTCGTCAGGATAAGGAACAGAAGCCTGACCCTTCCCCTAAAGGAACGGTCTCCGTCTGGAAACCTTCTCCAGTCTGGAATAAATCCAAGCCTTTTAGAAAGTCAAAACCAGCACCCAAATCCGCATGAAGGTGCGGCCCTCATTCCAGCACAGCTGGTAGGGGGCAGGTTACGATTTTTCAAAGATGTTTGGATCAATTCAATTCAAAGTCTTTGGATTCAGAACATTGTTTCACAAGAGTACAGAATAGGTTTCAAGGTAAGGCTGCCTGTGAGAAGATTTTTTCTCTCAGGCATTCCAGTAAACCCAGTGAAGGCTCAGGCGTGTTTCTGAAATGTGTTTCAGACCTAGAGTTGGCTGGGATAATTGTTCCAGTTCTGGAACGGGCTCTGGGGTTTTACTCAAATCTATTCATTGTACCAAAGAAGGAGAATTCCTTCAGACCAGTTTTGGATCTAAAAATATTGAATCGTTATGTAAGGATACCAACATTCAAAATGGTGACTATAAGGACTATTTTGCCTTTTGTTCAGCAAGGGCATTATATGTCTACAATAGACTTACAGGATGCATATCTTCATTTTCCAATTCATCCAGATCACTATCAGTTCCTGAGATTCTCTTTTCTAGACAAGCATTACCAGTTTGTTGCTCTTCCGTTTGGCCTAGCAACAGCTCCAAGGATCTTTTCAAAGGTTCTCGGTGCCCTTCTCTCTGTAATCAGAGAACAGGGTATTGCGGTATTTCCTTATTTGGACGATATCTTGGTACTTGCTCAGTCTTTACATTCTGCAGAATCTCATACGAATCAACTTGTGGTGTTTCTTCAAAGACATGGTTGGAGGATCAATTTACCAAAGAGTTCCTTGATTCCTCATACAAAAGTAACCTTTTTGGGTTTTCAAATAGATTCAGTGTCCATGACTTTGTCTCTAACAGAAAAGAGACGTCTGAAGTTGGTTTTAGCTTGTCGAAACCTTCAGTCTCAGTCGTTCCCTTCGGTAGCTTTGTGCATGGAAATTCTAGGTCTCATGACTGCTGCATCGGACGCAATCCCTTTTGCTCGTTTTCACGAGACCTCTCCAGCTTTGTATGCTGAACCAGTGGTGCAGGGATTATACAAAGATATCACAATTAATATCCTTAAATCCCAATGTTCGATCTTATCTGACTTGGTGGTTGAATCACCATCGTTTAATTCAAGGGGCCTCTTTTGTTCGTCCAACCTGGACTGTGATCTCAACAGATGCGAGTCTTTCAGGTTGGGGAGCTGTATGGGGATCTCTGACAGCGCAGGGGGTTTGGGAATTTCAGGAGGCGAGATTACCAATCAACATTTTGGAACTCAGTGCGATTTTTAGAGCTCTTCAGTTCTGGCCTCTTCTGAAGAGAGAATCGTTTATTTGTTTTCAGACAATGTCACAACCGTGGCGTATGTCAATCATCAAGGTGGGACTCAGTCCTCAGGCTATGAAAGAAGTATCTCGGATACTTGTATGGGCGGAATCCAGCTCCTGTCTAATTTCTGCGGTTCACATCCCAGGTGTAGACAATTGGGAAGCGGATTATCTCAGTCGCCAGACGTTACATCAGGGCGAATGGTCTCTTCACCCAGAGGTATTTCTTCAGATTGTTCAAATCTGGGGACTTCCAGAATTAGATCTGATGGCCTCTCATCTAAACAAGAAACTTCCCAGGTATCTGTCCAGATCCAGGGATCCTCAGGCGGAAGCAGTGGACGCGTTGTCGCTTCCTTGGAATTATCAACCTGCTTATATCTTTCCGCCTATAGTTCTTCTTCCAAAAGTGATTTCCAAAATTCTAATGGAGCGTTCGTTTGTATTGCTGGTGGCTCCAGCATGGCCTCACAGGTTATGGTATGCGGATCTCGTTCGGATGGCCAGTTGCCAACCTTGGACACTTCCGTTAAGGCCAGACCTATCTCAAGGCCCATTTTTCCGTCAGGATCTCAAATCTTTAAATTTGAAGGTATGGAAATTGAACGCTTGATTCTTAGTCATAGAGGTTTCTCTGCCTCAGTGATTAATACTATGTTACAGGCTCGTAAATCTGTGTCTAGGAAGATTTATTACCGAGTCTGGAAGACTTACATTTCTTGGTGTTCTTCTCATAAATTCTCTTGGCATTCTTTTAGAATTCCTAGAATTTTACAGTTTCTTCAGGATGGTTTGGATAAGGGTTTGTCTGCAAGCTCTTTGAAAAGACAAATCTCTGCTCTTTCCGAAGATTGCTAATCTTCCTGATATTCATTGTTTTGTACAGGCTTTGGCTCGTATCAAGCCTGTCATTAAGTCAATCTCTCCTCCTTGGACTTCCTGGGCTTTTAGGAATGAAGCTTCTGTTGATCAAATTTGCAAAGCAGCAACTTGGTCTTCTTTGCATACTTTTACTAAATTCTAACATTTTGATGTTTTCTCTTCTTCAGAAGCAGTTTTTGGTAGAAAAGTACTTCAGGCAGCTGTTTCAGTTTGATTCTTCTGCTTATTATTTCATTTTTTTGATTTGGGTTGTGGATTATTTCAGCGGAATTGGCTGTCTTTATTTTATCCCTCCCTCTCTAGTGACTCTTGCGTGGAAGTTCGACATCTTGGGTATCTGCTATCCCAATTTATGTAAGAACTTACCTGATAAATTCATTTCTTTCATATTAGCAAGAGTCCATGAGGCCCACCCTTTTTTGTGGTGGTTGTGATTTTTTGTATAAAGCACAATTATTCCAATTCCTTATTTTTGATGCTTTCGCTCCTTTCTTATCACCCCACTTCTTGGCTATTCGTTAAACTGAATTGTGGGTGTGGTGAGGGGTGTATTTATAGGCATTTTGAGGTTTGGGATACTTTGCCCCTCCTGGTAGGAATGTATATCCCATACGTGACTAGCTCATGGACTCTTGCTAATATGAAAGAAATGAATTTATCAGGTAAGTTCTTACATAAATTATGTTTTTTCTCTAAACCTCAGGCACCTCTACACCTTTGTGTAATCTTCTTTTTCCATTTCCCTTTGGCTGAATGACTGGGGGTTATGGGTAAGGGACAGCTTTGCTGTTGTGCTCTTTGCTTTCTCCTGCTTGCCAGGAGTTAATATCCCACTAGTAATTGGAATGACGTTGTAGACTTTCCATGTCCGGAAATAAAGAAATTTATCAGGTAAGCATAAGTTTTATTTTTTAGAAATCCGAGGATTTTGCAATTTTTACAGGATGGTCTGATAAGGGGCAATTTTCTACTCTTTAAGTTTAATTTCATAGTAAAATTGCTAACCTTCCTGACATTCATGGTTTTGTTCTGGCTTTTGGCATGTATTAAGCCTTTTATAAGCCAATTTCTCCACCATGAAATCTAAATTTAGTGATAGTTCTGCAGGCTCATTTGTTTAACCTTCTGCGAAAGCCTTTAGTAGGAATGTCCTTCAGTCAGTCTCGGCTTCATTTTTTGTTTTGTGCCTGTATGTCATTTTTAAGCGTGTGTTGTGGTTTTAGTTTTCTCTGTAAAAAAAAAAAAAAAAAAAAAAAAAAATTTTTTTAAATATTTCCTTTCCTTGACATGGAGAATCCACAACTTCATTCCAATTACTAGTGGGTTATTCAACTCCTGGCCAGCAGGAGGTGACAAAGAGCACCCCAGCAAAAGCTTTTAAGTATAAATGCCTTACCCATAACCCCCAGTCATTCTCTTTGCCTCTGTCAAGAGGTTGTGCGAAGTTGGTGTCTAGCTGTGTCCACGTCAATCTCTTGAGTAAGAGTAGTGGTGCCTTTTAGCAATTAAAAGGCAGCAAGGTTGTCTTTGATTTGCTTTTAACATTTCGATACCCCTTTGCAGAAAGCCAGAGTTAGTTACTCTGTTCATTCTTATATTCCAGGTCCCTGTCAGTGGCTGGATGAGGCTTGACTAGGACCAGGTTGTTTCTGACGCACTTATAAAACAACCGTCGTGGCAGACAAGATGGTGCGAGGTGTGGGGCTGTGCTATCCTTTGCAGCATGTCCGATCTCTAAGTTGGTCTCTTATAGGAATTATCAGGTTGTATGTATTTTACATTGATTTAGCTGTTGTACAAAGATCTGTTTACTACGATCGCTATGTATATTTCTCTTGTAAGATGTATCGAGTCCACGGATTCATCCTTACTTGTGGGATATTCTCCTTCCCTACAGGAAGTGGCAAAGAGAGCACCCACAGCAGAGCTGTCTATATAGCTCCTCCCCCCAGTCATTCTCTTTGCCTACTCTAAGTACTAGGAAGGGTAGAGCGAGTGTGGTGACAAAAATGTTAGTTTTTTATTTCTCAAGCAAAAGTTTGTTATTTTAAATGGTACCGGTGTGTACTATTTACACTCTGGCAGAAAAGGGATGAAGATTTCTGCAAGGAGGAGGATGATCTTAGCACTTTGTAACTAAGATCCACTGCTGTTCTCACAAGGGCTGAAGAGTACAGGAAAACTTCAGTTGGGGAAAAAGTTTGCATGCTAAGCTGCATATGAGGTATGTTCAGTCTATATTTTTCTAGACAGACTGTGTTAATTCTACAAATGGCTGGCAATATTCCCATGAGGGAAGGGTAAGTTGTATTCAGACACTTGGATAGGAATTTCAGCTTGCATGAAGGGCTCATTAGTTACTGGTGACGCTGTTAGGAAAAAACGTTTTTGTTTATTCAGTAAATGAACGTTTTTTGTTTGTTTTTTTTGAAGGGACTAAAGGGGTCATTGTGGCTTGTTTTAACCCACATGGTTAATTAAGAGACACTCTGGTGTTTTTCTGATAGGCCTCAAAACATCGAGTGAGGTGGGAGGGGCCTATTTCTCCAACATAGGTGTGTCCGGTCCACGGCGTCATCCTTACTTGTGGGATATTCTCTTCCCCAACAGGAAATGGCAAAGAGCCCAGCAAAGCTGGTCACATGATCCCTCCTAGGCTCCGCCTACCCCAGTCATTCTCTTTGCCGTTGTACAGGCAACATCTCCACGGAGATGGCTTAGAGTTTTTTAGTGTTTAACTGTAGTTTTTCATTATTCAATCAAGAGTTTGTTATTTTCAAATAGTGCTGGTACGTACTATTTACTCAGAAACAGAAAAGAGATGAAGAATTCTGTTTGTATGAGGAAAATGATTTTAGCAACCGTAACTAAAATCCATGGCTGTTCCACACAGGACTGTTGAGAGCATTAACTTCAGTTGGGGGAACAGTTTGCAGTCCTTTGCTGCTTGAGGTATGACACATTCTAACAAGACGATGTAATGCTGGAAGCTGTCATTTTCCCTATGGGATCCGGTAAGCCATGTTTATTACGATTGTAAATAAGGGCTTCACAAGGGCTTATTTAGACTGTAGACATTTTTTGGGCTAAATCGATTGATATTAACACTTATTTAGCCTTGAGGAATCATTTATTCTGGGTATTTTGATATAATAATATCGGCAGGCACTGTTTTAGACACCTTATTCTTTAGGGGCTTTCCCAAAGCATAGGCAGAGTCTCATTTTCGCGCCGGTGTTGCGCACTTGTTTTTGAGAGGCATGGCATGCAGTCGCATGTGAGAGGAGCTCTGATACTTATAAAAGACTTCTGAAGGCATCATTTGGTATCGTATTCCCCTTGGGTTTGGTTGGGTCTCAGCAAAGCAGATACCAGGGACTGTAAAGGGGTTAAAGCTTAAAACGGCTCCGGTTCCGTTATTTTAAGGGTTAAAGCTTCCAAAATTGGTGTGCAATATTTTCAAGGCTTTAAGACACTGTGGTGAAAGTTTGGTGAATTTTGAACAATTCCTTCATGTTTTTTCGCAATTGCAGTAATAAAGTGTGTTCAGTTTAAAATTTAAAGTGACAGTAACGGTTTTATTTCAAAACGTTTTTTGTACTTTCTTATCAAGTTTATGCCTGTTTAACATGTCTGAACTACCAGATAGACTGTGTTCTGAATGTGGGGAAGCCAGAATTCCTATTCATTTAAATAAATGTGATTTATGTGATAATGACAATGATGCCCAAGATGATTCCTCAAGTGAGGGGAGTAAGCATGGTACTGCATCATTCCCTCCTTCGTCTACACGAGTCTTGCCCACTCAGGAGGCCCCTAGTACATCTAGCGCGCCAATACTCCTTACTATGCAACAATTAACGGCTGTAATGGATAATTCTGTCAAAAACATTTTAGCCAAAATGAACCCTTGTCAGCGTAAGCGTGGATGCTCTGTTTTAGTTACTGAAGAGCATGACGACGCTGATATTAATATCTCTGAAGGGCCCCTAACCCAATCTGAGGGGGCCAGGGAGGTTTTGTCTGAGGGAGAAATTACTGATTTAGGGAACATTTCTCAGCAGGCTGAATCTGATGTGTTTACTTTTAAATTTAAATTGGAACATCTCCGCATTTTGCTTAAGGAGGTATTATCCACTCTGGATGATTGTGAAAATTTGGTCATCCCAGAGAAACTATGTAAAATGGACAAGTTCCTAGAGGTGCCGGGGCTCCCAGAAGCTTTTCCTATACCCAAGCGGGTGGCGGACATTGTTAATAAAGAATGGGAAAGGCCCGGTATTCCTTTCGTCCCTCCCCCCATATTTAAAAAATTGTTTCCTATGGTCGACCCCAGAAAGGACTTATGGCAGTCAGTCCCCAAGGTCGAGGGAGCGGTTTCTACTTTAAACAAACGCACCACTATTCCCATAGAGGATAGTTGTGCTTTCAAAGATCCTATGGATAAAAAATTAGAAGGTTTGCTTAAAAAGATGTTTGTTCAGCAGGGTTACCTTCTACAACCCATTTCATGCATTGTCCCTGTCACTACAGCCGCATATTTCTGGTTTGATGAACTGATTAAGGTGCTCGATAGTGACTCTCCTCCTTATGAGGAGATTATGGACAGAGTCAATGCTCTCAAATTGGCTAATTCTTTCACTCTAGACGCCTCTTTGCAATTGGCTAAGTTAGCGGCTAAGAATTCTGGGTTTGCTATTGTGGCGCGCAGAGCGCTTTGGTTGAAATCTTGGTCGGCTGATGCGTCTTCCAAGAACAAGCTACTAAACATTCCTTTCAAGGGGAAAACGCTGTTTGGTCCTGACTTGAAAGAGATTATCTCTGATATCACTGGGGGTAAGGGCCATGCCCTTCCTCAGGATCGGCCTTTCAAGGCAAAAAATAGACCTAATTTTCGTCCCTTTCGTAAAAACGGACCAGCCCAAGGTGCTACGTCCTCTAAGCAAGAAGGTAATACTTCTCAGGCCAAGCCAGCTTGGAGACCAATGCAAGGCTGGAACAAGGGAAAGCAGGCAAAGAAACCTGCCACTGCTACCAAGACAGCATGAAATATCGGCCCCCGATCCGGGACCGGATCTGGTGGGGGGCAGACTCTCTCTCTTCGCTCAGGCTTGGGCAAGAGATGTTCTGGATCCTTGGGCGCTAGAAATAGTCTCCCAGGGTTATCTTCTGGAATTCAAGGGACTTCCCCCAAGGGGAAGGTTCCACAGGTCTCAGTTGTCTTCAGACCACATAAAAAGACAGGCGTTCTTACATTGCGTAGAAGACCTGTTAAAAATGGGAGTGATTCATCCTGTTCCATTGAGAGAACAAGGGATGGGGTTCTACTCCAATCTGTTCATAGTTCCCAAAAAAGAGGGAACATTCAGACCAATCCTAGATCTCAAGATCTTAAACAAATTTCTCAAGGTCCCATCTTTCAAGATGGAAACCGTTCGAACTATCCTTCCTTCCATCCAGGAAGGTCAATTCATGACCACGGTGGATTTAAAGGATGCGTATCTACATATTCCTATCCACAAGGAACATCATCGGTTCCTAAGGTTTGCATTCCTGGACAAACATTACCAGTTCGTGGCGCTTCCTTTCGGATTAGCCACTGCTCCAAGGATTTTCACAAAGGTACTAGGGTCCCTTCTAGCTGTGCTAAGACCAAGGGGCATTGCAGTAGTACCTTACCTGGACGACATTCTGATTCAAGCGTCGTCCCTCCCTCGAGCAAAGGCTCACACGGACATCGTCCTGGCCTTTCTCAGATCGCACGGCTGGAAAGTGAACGTGGAAAAGAGTTCTCTATCCCCGTCAACAAGGGTTCCCTTCTTGGGAACAATTATAGACTCCTCAGAAATGAGGATTTTTCTAACAGAGGCCAGAAAGACAAAGCTTCTGGACTCTTGTCGAATTCTTCATTCCGTTCCTCTTCCTTCCGTAGCTCAGTGCATGGAAGTGATCGGGTTGATGGTAGCGGCAATGGACATAGTTCCTTTTGCGCGCATTCATCTAAGACCATTACAACTGTGCATGCTCAGTCAGTGGAATGGGGACTATACAGACTTGTCTCCAAAGATACAAGTAAATCAGAGGACCAGAGACTCACTCCGTTGGTGGCTGTCCCTGGACAACCTGTCACGAGGGATGACATTCCACAGACCAGAGTGGGTCATTGTCACGACCGACGCCAGTCTGATGGGCTGGGGCGCGGTCTGGGGATCCCTGAAAGCTCAGGGTCTTTGGTCTCGGGAAGAATCTCTTCTACCGATAAATATTCTGGAACTGAGAGCGATATTCAATGCTCTCAAGGCTTGGCCTCAGCTAGCGAGGACCAAGTTCATACGGTTTCAATCAGACAACATGACGACTGTTGCGTACATCAACCATCAGGGGGGAACAAGGAGTTCCCTAGCGATGGAAGAAGTGACCAAGATTATTCTATGGGCGGAGTCTCACTCCTGCCACCTGTCTGCTATCCACATCCCGGGAGTGGAAAATTGGGAAGCGGATTTTCTGAGTCGTCAGACATTGCATCCGGGGGAGTGGGAACTCCATCCGGAAATCTTTGCCCAAGTCACTCAACTTTGGGGCATTCCAGACATGGATCTGATGGCCTCTCGTCAGAACTTCAAAGTTCCTTGCTACGGGTCCAGATCCAGGGATCCCAAGGCGGCTCTAGTGGATGCACTAGTAGCACCTTGGACCTTCAAACTAGCTTATGTGTTCCCGCCGTTTCCTCTCATCCCCAGGCTGGTAGCCAGGATCAATCAGGAGAGGGCGTCGGTGATCTTGATAGCTCCTGCGTGGCCACGCAGGACTTGGTATGCAGATCTGGTGAATATGTCATCGGCTCCACCTTGGAAGCTACCTTTGAGACGAGACCTTCTTGTTCAGGGTCCGTTCGAACATCCGAATCTGGTTTCACTCCAGCTGACTGCTTGGAGATTGAACGCTTGATTTTATCGAAGCGAGGTTTCTCAGATTCTGTTATCGATACTCTTGTTCAGGCCAGAAAGCCTGTAACTAGAAAGATTTACCACAAAATTTGGAAAAAATATATCTGTTGGTGTGAATCTAAAGGATTCCCTTGGGACAAGGTTAAGATTCCTAGGATTCTATCCTTCCTTCAAGAAGGATTGGAAAAAGGATTATCGGCAAGTTCCCTGAAGGGACAGATTTCTGCCTTGTCGGTGTTACTTCACAAAAAACTGGCAGCTGTGCCAGATGTTCAAGCCTTTGTTCAGGCTCTGGTTAGAATCAAGCCTGTTTACAAACCTTTGACTCCTCCTTGGAGTCTCAATTTAGTTCTTTCAGTTCTTCAGGGGGTTCCGTTTGAACCCTTACATTCCGTTGATATTAAGTTATTATCTTGGAAAGTTTTGTTTTTAGTTGCAATTTCTTCTGCTAGAAGAGTTTCAGAATTATCTGCTCTGCAGTGTTCTCCTCCTTATCTGGTGTTCCATGCAGATAAGGTGGTTTTACGTACTAAACCTGGTTTTCTTCCAAAAGTTGTTTCTAACAAAAACATTAACCAGGAGATTATCGTACCTTCTCTGTGTCCGAAACCAGTTTCAAAGAAGGAACGCTTGTTGCACAATTTGGATGTTGTTCGCGCTCTAAAATTCTATTTAGATGCTACAAAGGATTTTAGACAAACATCTTCCCTGTTTGTTGTTTATTCAGGTAAAAGGAGAGGTCAAAAAGCAACTTCTACCTCTCTCTCTTTTTGGATTAAAAGCATCATCAGATTGGCTTACGAGACTGCCGGACGGCAGCCTCCCGAAAGAATCACGGCTCATTCCACTAGGGCTGTGGCTTCCACATGGGCCTTCAAGAACGAGGCTTCTGTTGATCAGATATGTAGGGCAGCGACTTGGTCTTCACTGCACACTTTTACCAAATTTTACAAGTTTGATACTTTTGCTTCTTCTGAGGCTATTTTTGGGAGAAAGGTTTTGCAAGCCGTGGTGCCTTCCATTTAGGTGACCTGATTTGCTCCCTCCCTTCATCCGTGTCCTAAAGCTTTGGTATTGGTTCCCACAAGTAAGGATGACGCCGTGGACCGGACACACCTATGTTGGAGAAAACAGAATTTATGTTTACCTGATAAATTTCTTTCTCCAACGGTGTGTCCGGTCCACGGCCCCGCCCTGGTTTTTTAATCAGGTCTGATAATTTATTTTCTTTAACTACAGTCACCACGGTACCATATGGTTTCTCCTATGCTATTATTCCTCCTTAACGTCGGTCGAATGACTGGGGTAGGCGGAGCCTAGGAGGGATCATGTGACCAGCTTTGCTGGGCTCTTTGCCATTTCCTGTTGGGGAAGAGAATATCCCACAAGTAAGGATGACGCCGTGGACCGGACACACCGTTGGAGAAAGAAATTTATCAGGTAAACATAAATTCTGTTTTTCGTGCCTCAGTTGCGCAGTTTCTTTTCCTTAGACATCTAACTGCTTCTCCAGAGGTTCCTGCTGTGTTTGAGGGCTGTAAAAGAAGTTTTTTTTCCCCCCACAAATCGTTCTGAAGGGCAGGTAGGAGCCACAGCAGAGCTGTGGCAAGGTGCTCAAAGTCCATTTTACCGGTGGTGACGGTTTTTTTTCAATCTGGTTTTGCCATTAAGGGGTTAATTGTTTATTTGCATAGCTGTGCAAAGTTAATAGGGCTTTATGATGCTACTGTAAAAATTAAGTTTACTGCTTTTTTACACTGTTTTTCAGAATTTGTGCAGCTTTTTTTCTCTTAGAGGCACAGTACCGTTTTAATTCTAAGTGTTATTTACTTTGATTACAGTGTTTTCCAAGCTTGCTTGTTACATTACTAGCCTGTTTAACATGTCTGACACCAAGGAAAATCCTTGTTCAATATGTTTGGAAGCCATTGTGGAACCCCCTCTTAGAATGTGTCCCAATTGTACTGATATGTATATAAACTATAAAGAACATATATTAGCACTTAAAAATAGAGCAATAGATGATTCTCAGTCAGAAGTAAATGAGGGTTCGCCATCTAGCTCTCCCCAAGTGTCCCTACCAGTAACGCCCGCACAAGTGACGCCAAGTACCTCTAGTGCGTCAAATTCTTTTACTTTACAAGACATGGCCACAGTTATGAATACAACCCTCACTGAGGTTTTATCTAAACTGCCTGGTTTACAAGGAAAGCGGGACAGCTCTGGGTTTAGGAAAAATGCTGAGCCGTCTGACGCTTTAGTGGCCGTATCTGATATGCCCTCACAATGCTCTGAAGTAGGGGTGAGGGATTTATCTGAGGGAGAAATTTCTGATTCAGGAAAGACGCTTCCTCAGACAGATTCTGATATGACGGCCTTTAAATTTAAGCTTGAACACCTCCGCTTATTGCTCAGGGAGGTATTAGCGACTCTAGATGATTGTGACCCTATAGTGGTCCCAGAGAAATTGTGTAAAATGGATAAATACTTAGAGGTTCCTGTTTACACTGATGTTTTTCCAGTCCCTAAGAAGATTGTGAACATTATTACTAAGGAGTGGGATAGACCAGGTATTCCGTTCACTCCCCCTCTTGTTTTTAAGAAAATGTTTCCCATATCTGACACCATGCGGGACTCGTGGCACACAGTTCCTAAGGTGGAGGGAGCTATTTCTACTCTGTCTAAGCGTACAACTATACCTATCGAAGACAGTTGTGCTTTCAAAGATCCTATGGATAAAAAATTAGAGGGTCTCCTGAAGAAAATTTTTGTTCATCAGGGTTTTTCTCTCCAACCTATTGCGTGCATTGTTCCTGTAACTACTGCAGCTGCTTTCTGGTTTGAGGCTCTAGAAGAGGCTCTTCAGATGGAGACTCCATTAGAGGAAATTATGGACAGAATTAAGGCCCTTAAGTTGGCTAATTCTTTTATAACATATGCCGCATTTCAACTGGCTAAATTAGTGGCAAAGAATTCAGGTTTTGCCAATTGAGCATGCAGGGCGTTATGGCTTAAGTCCTGGTTTGCTGATGTGTCATCTAAATCTAAACTTTTGAACATCCCTTTCAAAGGAAGGACCCTATTCGGGCCTGAACTGAAAGAGATTATTTCAGACATCACTGGAGGGAAAGGTCATGCCCTCCCTCAGGATAGATCAAATAAGATGAGGACCAAACAAAATAATTTTCGTTCCTTTTGGAACTTTAAGAGTGGTCCCGCTTCAGCTTCCTCTGCTGCAAAGCAAGAGGGTTTTTTTGCCCAATCCAAGTCAGTCTGGAGACCTAACCAGGCTTGGAACAAGGGTAAACAGGCCAAGAAGCCTGCAGCTGCCTCTAAGACAGCATGAAGGGGTAGCCCCCCAATCCGGGACCGGATCTAGTAGGGGAAGACTCTCTCTTCGCTCAGGCTTGGGCAAGAGATGTTCACGATCCCTGGGCTTTAGAAATTGTGTCCCAGGGATATCTTCTGGAATTCAGAGTCCCTTCCAAGGGGGAGATTTCACATTTCTCGATTGTCTGTAAACCAGACAAAGAGAGAGGCGTTCTTACGCTGTGTAGAAGACCTACATACCATGGGGGTGATCCGCCCAGTCCCAAAAGAGGAACAGGGGCTAGGGTTTTACTCAAACCTGTTTGTGGTTCCCAAAAAAGAGGGAACTTTCAGACCAATCTTGGATCTCAAAATTCTAAACAAGCTCCTCAAAGTTCCATCATTCAAGATGGAGACTATTCAGACTATTCTACCTCTGATCCAGGAGGGTCAATATATGACTACCGTGGACTTAAAAGATGCTTATCTACACATCCCTATTCACAGAAATCAATTTCTCAGATGCAACCTTTCTAAACAGACATTACCAGTTTGTGGCCCTTCCCTTCGGGTTGGCCACGGCGCCCAGATTTTTCACAAAGGTGCTAGGGTCCCTTCTGGCGGTTCTACGACCACGGGGCATAGCAGAGGCGCCTTATCTAGACGACATCTTAATTCAGGCGTCGACTTCCCAGCTAGCCAAGTCTCACATGGACATTGTGTTGGCTTTTCTGAGATCTCACGGGTGGAAGGTGAACATAAGAGTTCTCTCTTCCCTCTTACAAGAGTTTCCTTTCTAGGGACTCTGATAGATTCAGTAGAAATGAAAATTATTTCTGACGGAGGTCAGAAAATCAAAACTTTTAACCACTTGCCAAGCTCTTCATTCCATTCCTCGGCCATCAGTGGCTCAGTGTATGGAGGTAATCGGACTCATGGTAGCAGCAATGGACATAGTTCCTTTTGCCCGCCTACACCTCAGACCACTGCAACTATGCATGCTCAAACAGTGGAATGGGGATTATGCAGATTTATCTCCTCAACTGCATCTGGACCAGGAGACCAGAGATTCTCGTCTCTGGTGGTTGTCTCAGGACCACCTGTCTCAGGGAATGTACTTCCGCAGGCTAGAGTGGCTCATTGTAACGACAGATGCCAGCCTGCTAGGTTTGGGTGCAGTCTGGAACTCCCTGAAAGCACAGGGCTTATGGTCTCGGGAGGAATCTCTTCTTTCGATAAACATTCTAGAACTGAGAGCGATATTCAATGCGCTTCAGGCGTGGCCTCAGCTTGCTGCGGCCAAATTCATTAGGTTTCAGTCGGACAACATCACGACTGTAGCTTATATCAATCATCAAGGAGGAACAAGGAGTTCTCTAGCGATGATGGAGGTAACCAAAATAATCCTATGGGCAGAGGATCACTCTTGCCATCTCTCTGCAATCCACATCCCAGGAGTAGAGAATTGGGAGGCGGATTTCCTAAGTCGTCAGACTTTTCATCCGGGGGAGTGGGAACTCGATCCGGAGGTATTTGCCCAGCTGATTCAGCTATGGGGCACACCGGAATTGGATCTGATGGTGTCTCGTCAGAATGCCAAACTTCCTCGTTACGGGTCCAGGTCCCGGGATCCCAAGGCGGTACTGATGCTCTAGCAGTGCCTTGGTCCTTCAATCTGGCCTATGTATTTCCACCGTTTCCTCTCCTCCCACGTCTGGTTGGCAGAATCAAGCAGGAGAGAGCTTCGGTGATTCTGATAGCACCTGCGTGGCCACGAAGGACTTGGTATGCAGACCTAGTGGACATGTCCTCGGTTCCACCGTGGACTCTGCCAATGAGGCGGGACCTTCTAATACAAGGTCCGTTCACGCATCCAAATCTAATTTCTCTGCGTCTGAGTGCATGGAGATTGAACGCCTGATTCTATCAAAGCGTGATTTCTCTGAGTCGGTCATTGATACCCTGATTCAGGCTAGAAAGCCTGTCACCAGGAAGATCTATCATAAGATTTGGCGCAAATATCTTGATTGGTGTGAATCCAAAGGTTACTCGTGGAGTAAGATTAGGAATCCTAGAATATTGGCTTTTCTCCAAGAAGGTTTGGAGAAGGGATTATAAGCTAGTTCCCTAAAAGGGCAAATATCTGCTTTGTCTATTCTACTACACAAACGTCTGGCAGATGTCCCAGACGTTCAAGCATTTAGTCAGGCTTTGGTCAGAATTAAGACTGTATTTAAGCCTGTTGCTCCGCCTTGGAGCCTAAACTTAGTCCTTAAAGTTCTTCAAGGGGTTCCGTTTGAACCTATGCATTCCATAGATATTAAGCTTCTATCTTGGAAAGTTTTGTTTTTAGTAGCTATCTCTTTGGCTCGAAGAGTTTCTGAGCTATCTGCTTTACAATGTGATTCCCCTTACCTTGTTTTCCATGCAGATAAGGTGGTTTTGCGTACCAAACCTCGGTTTCTTCCTAAGGTTGTTTCTAATAAGAATATCAATCAAGAGATTGTTGTTCCTTCACTGTGTCCTAATCCTTCTTCAAAGAAGTAACGTCTATTGCACAATCTTGATGTGGTTCATGCTTTAAAGTTCTACTTACAAGCAACTAAAGATTTCCGTCAAACATCTTCATTGTTTGTTGTTTATTCTGGTAAGCGGAGTGGTCAAAAGGCTACGGCTACCTCTTTCCTTTTGGCTGATAAGCATCATCCGTTTGGCATATGAGACTGCTGGCCAGCAGCCTCCTGAAAGAATTACTGCTCATTCTTCTAGAGCTGTGACTTCCACATGGGCTTTTAAAAATGACGGCGACTTGGTCTTCGCTTCATACTTTTTCCAAATTTTCCAAATTTGATACTTTTGCTTCTTCAGAGGCTATTTTTGGGAGAAAGGTTCTACAAGCAGTGGTGCCTTCCTTTTAAGGTCCCTGTCTTGTCCCTCCCTTCATCCGTGTCCTAAAGCTTTGGTATTGGTATCCCACAAGTAAGGATGAATCTGTGGACTCTATACATATTACAAGAGAAAACATAATTTATGCTTACCTGATAAATTTATTTCTCTTATGTATCGAGTCCACGGCCCGCCCTGTTTATTAAGACAGGCATATATATTTTTATTTTTAAACTTTCAGTCACCACTGCACCCTATAGTTTCTCCTTTTTCTTCCTAGCCTTCGGTCAAATGACTGGGGGGTGGTTCTAAGGGGGGGGGGGGAGCTATATAGGCAGCTCTGCTGTGGGTGCTCTCTCTGCCACTTCCTGTAGGGGAGGAGAATTTCCCACAAGTAAGGATGAATCCGTGGACTCGATACATCACAAGAGAAATAAATTTATCAGGTAAGCATAAATTATGTTTTTTAGGTTTCCAGATAGATTCAGTGTCCATGACTCTGTCTCTAACAGACGAGACGGTTAAAATTGGTTTCAGCCTGTCGGAACCTTCAGTCTCAGTCATTCCCTTCAGTAGCTATGTGCATGAAAGTTTTAGGTCTCATAACTGCAGTATTGGACACAATCCCCTTTGCTCCTTTTTATATGAGACCTCTCCAGCTTTGTATGCTGAACCAATGGTGCAGGGATTATACAAGGATACCACAATTAATATCCTTAAATCCCAATGTTAGACTATCTCTCACTTGGTGGTTAGATCACCATCGTATAGTTCTAGTGGCCTCTTTTGTTCGTCCAACATGGACTGTGATCACAACAGATGCGAGCCTTTCAGGTTGGGGAGCTGTTTTGACAGCACAAGGGGTTTGGAAATCTCAAGAGGCGAGATTACCAATCAATATTTCTTTTTAAAGACACGATGAGTCCACGGATTTCATCCTTGTGGGATTACGCCTCCTGGTCAGCAGGAGGAGGCAAAGAGCAGCAGAGCTATATATATATATATATATATAATCTCCTCCCTTCCCTCCCACTCCAGTCGTTCTCTTTTCCTGTGTTAGTGATAGAAAGAGGTAAAGTGAGGTGTTATAGATTCTTCAATCAAGAGTTTATTATTTTTAAAGTAGTGCCAGTGAGTGCTATTTTATTATAGGGTGTAGCCGTATTCTTTGTCAGTCTCTAGAGTAGAGCTGTAGGTGGCTTTAAACAATGGGAACTGGTGGGACATAATTCTCACTGCGCCTCCCATACTGTGTTGCTGCCCTTCTAATGATGGCCTCAGTAGATACTTACTAAGGCACTGTCTGTGTCCACAGAACTACAGGAGGGAGAAGACCTCTTTATCCTGTGGGAACTGTCATGCTGTCGTTCAGCATAGAGGTAAGTGCAGTCTTTTATTTTTCTGGGCCATATCTTCTCAGAAACGACTGTGCACTTCCTTACTCATATATTTGGCAACACAGGCTCTTTTGGGCTCCCCCTATTAGACGGAATGTATGTTTTTCATACTGGTCAGGACAAACAGACCCATGCTGAGACTGTAGGTTAATGAGGGATATTGGCTCTTTACGATGAGGGCTTCCCTGCTAGCCACTATAAGTAATCCCGGCGGTTTTAACATTATTATATGCTGACCGGGAGACTACTAACTTTTCTGGTGACAACAGACAAAGTGGCTCTAATTATTTATGGGGATTTTGCCATGACACGAAGTTTAGAGCGCAGGTCTTATATTATTGCCCAACTTGTATTGATTGTTTATACCAGTTTGGGGTTGATCATGGTAGCTTTACTCCCCACTCCCGATAACTGTATTTTAACTTCTAGCCGATCGGGAGGCATGTTTTTTCATGCTACAGTGTGGGTTACTGTTCCGACGGCTCCATCTTTATTAATTAGCCACCCGGGAGTTACAGCTTGATACGCCCACGATGGACGGTGCTATGGTGTGTATTGCTATGCCGACGGCTCCATTTTTTCTAAATTGCCTCCCGGGAGTTCCAGCTTGATACGCCCACAAAGGCACGGAGCTAGGCTACGCTACGTCACTCTGAAGAAAGCTTGCGCGCCTTTTTCTGTGCAGTCCCCGGTACTCTACTCCTTACTCACGGAGGCCGTATCAAGCTGGAACTCCCGGGCGGCAATTTAGAAAAAAGGCCATCCTTAAGAAAGAAGAAAAAATAAAATACGGGGAATCTTTACCCGGCTCCAGGAGAAACACTCAGATTTGTAACAAAAAGGAAATTTTCTTACCTGATAAATTTATTTATTTTTCGATACAATTAGTCAACGGCCCGCCCTGCTCTTTTGAGACAGGTCATTTAAATTTTTATTAAACTTCAGACACCTCTGCACCTTGGCTTTTCCTTTCTCTTCCTAACTTCGGTCGAATGACTGGGTTGGGAGGGAAGGGAGTAGCTATTTATGCAGCTCTGCTGTGGTGGTGTTTGCCTCCTCCTGCTGACCAGGAGGCGTAATCCCACAAGTAAGGATGAAATCCGTGGACTCATCGTATCGAAAAAGAAATACATTTATCAGGTAAGCATAAATTTCCTTTTTGTGAGGACTCCCCGTATTTTATTTTTTCTTTCTTCAGGATGGACTGGAGAAAGGTTTGTCAGTCAGTACTCTGAAGGGTCAGATTTCTGCATTATCTATCTTTTTGCTCAATTGTCTGGCAGACTTACCAGATGTTCAAGCTTTTTGTACAGGCTCTGGTCAGAATCAGCCCTGTGTTTGTATCTGCTGCTCATTATTGGAGCCTTAATCTAGTTCTTAAAGTTTTGCAGCAGGCTCCGTTTGAGCCGATGCATGTTGTTGATATAACACTTATCTCGGAAGGTTTTGTTTCTCCTTGCTTTTCTAATGCTCGCAGAGTTTCTGAGCTTTCAGCTCTTTAGTATGATTCCCTGTACCTTTACATTTCATGCAGATAAGGCGGTCCTTCGTGCTAAATTGGGTTTTCTCCCTAAGGTGGTGTCGGATCGAAACATTATTCAGGAAATTGTTGTTCCTCCTTTTTGTCCTAATCCTTTTTTTCTCATAAGGAACGTCTTTTGCATAATTTAGATGTTGTGCATGTTCTAAAATTTTACCTACAAGCTACTAAAAAAAAATTCGGCTATCTTCTGCCCTGTTTGTTTTCTCTGGAAAGCGTAAGGGTCAGAAGGCCACTTCTTCTTCTCTTTCCCTCTGGTTAACAAGTATGATTCGTTTTGGCTTATGAGACTTGTAGACAGCAGCCTCCTGAGAGAATTAAGACTCATCCCACTTGGGCTGTCTCCTCTTCTTGGGCTTTCAAAATTTAAAGCTTCTGTGGAACAGTTTTGCAAGGCGGCTACATGGTCCTCTATAAATTTGATACTTTTTTCCTTGGCTGAGCTTCTTTTTGGAGAAAGGTTCTTCAAGAGGTGTGGTGCCTTCTGTATAGGTCCTCCTGCTTTTTTTCTCCCTCCCTATTCATTCCGTGTCTTCTAGCTTGGGTATTGGTTCCCGCTAGTAATTGGAGTTACGTTGTGGACACTCCATGTCATAGGAAAGAAACAAAATGTATGCTTACCTGATGCATTTTCTTTTTTTCCAGATATGGGGAGGGTCCATGACCCCGCCCTCTCTAATTATAACTCAGCAGTTTTTTTTAGTAAACCTCTGGCACCTTTTTCACTCTTGTGTTTCTTTCCTTTTCCATTTCCTTCGGCTGAATGACTGAGGATTATGGGTAAGGGTAGTTACACTTAGCAGCTTTGCTGGGGTGCTCTTTGCCACCTCCTGCTGGCCAGGAGTTGAATATCCCACTAGTAATTGGAATGACGTCGTGGACTCTCCATGTCCGGAAAGAAAGACATTTATCAGGTAAGCATACTTTTTTGTTTTTCTCTTGCCATTATTTCCTCCTTATGAGGAGAGTCCATGGCATCATTCCTTACTGTTGGGAAATAATGAACCTGGCCATTAGGAGGCAAAGACACCCCAGCCAAAGGCTCAAATACTCCCCCTACTCCCCTCATATACCAGTCATTCTTTGCCTTTCGTCACAGGAGGTTGGCAGAGAAGCGTCAGAAGATAGAGTAGTTCCTTATGAAGGGTATCTGTCCTTCAACATGGGAGTGGAGTTTAAGTATTCTTGTCAGCCTCTCAGTGAGAGCATTGACGAATGTTAAGAGTCCTGGAGATGCAGGGAGAGTCTTTCTCCGAATCCATCCAGACTCATATTAACTCCTAAGCAATCAGTTTTGACAAGTTTCAATGCCTGCTTCCATTACTCAAGTCCATGTCAGGAGCGATGCTCCAAAACTGTGAAACTTAAGAGGCTGTGTTTCTATTCCACGGCATAAATTCCAGTAAGATAGTTTCATTTTTTTTATACACATATGATAACGCAAGAAGACAGGGTCACAGTGTGACTCATTTTATCTGTAATGGATTCAATGGTTAATATCTCCGGAAGGGGATTATTGAACAGGGGGAATTAATCACATCATTTTTTTTATGATTATGCTGGGACATGTGTGATGAGGCTCAGGCAAATGTTGGAACTTAAATGTTTTACTTTCATTTTGTAAGCTGCCCAGCCTGAAAGACTTGCCACACTTTTCCTATAGCAGGGGCAGTCCTGCATTGTGCACCACGTGACCGGGTGTGGTCACATTGATTTCCTCTTTCCTGACCAAACGGTTTACTGGAGACGAAGTGGTTTCTCTGTTGGGCCTGGGTCATAGGAGGTGGTGAGTGCCCCATCCATTGGGGGTATATAGGTGCCGTTTTAATTTATTTCTCAATAGTCTGCTTTATAAGCGCCAGCTATGGAGGATTCTGATGCGTTAGAGGGTACTTTCTCTTTACTTAAGTCTAACACTGTGAGGAGGTCATGATGTACCTGCCTGCACAATTATATTCCACATGCCTTGATAATGTAATCTTGTCAAAGAAGGTTAATATTGACAAGCCATCCACCTCTGAGGAGTCTGTCCTGTGAGATGCGCACTTTACAGTCATCTCCCAATACACATACAGCTTCCCGTAGTACTCCTAATACTCCATCTGGAGGGGCCTTTTCTCCAACATAGGTGTGTCCGGTCCACGGCGTCATCCTTACTTGTGGGATATTCTCTTCCCCAACAGGAAATGGCAAAGAGCCCAGCAAAGCTGGTCACATGATCCCTCCCAGGCTCCGCCTACCCCAGTCATTCTCTTTGCCGTTGTACAGGCAACATCTCCACGGAGATGGCTTAGAGTTTTTTAGTGTTTAACTGTAGTTTTTATTATTCAATCAAGAGTTTGTTATTTTAAAATAGTGCTGGTATGTACTATTTACTCAGAAACAGAAAAGAGATGAAGATTTCTGTTTGTATGAGGAAAATGATTTTAGCACCGTAACTAAAATCCATGGCTGTTCCACACAGGACTGTTTT